>NC_141877.1:35827878-35979393 GCF_056163025.1 Triticum urartu
GAGTCTAGTTCTTCAAAAAAAATTGTTTTACTAACATGGTTGTGTGGCTTACGGGCCCACGTCGCCATTAGGTTGTATTAGGATCTTTTATTCCTCGTCAATACTCTGGGACTCCGATCTCTCTTCTATTCGGGTTAAATGAATTTTACTAAATCTAACATTAGGATCTCGTGATCACTTTCACCCGCAGAGCGCCTTATTACCGATAATCGTCTGCTGCACCAGAAGATTCCGAGGATACTCTATGATGTTCTCTTGAGACTTTGTGCCATCGCTTTTGCAATTCCCATCCATCGATAAACCTTTCTGGATAACCACATACACTTGCCGTTCATACAATCATTCCCCGTTGATCTTGTTATTATAAGATACCTCGAAATTATCTCTATTGTTCCGAGAATACTTTGTGCCTACTGCCTTGCTATTATTTGCCACATGAATACCCCTACGGATAATTTCTCACACTTACCAAGTATCCGCTCATCCCTAGTTGTTCAGGTGTTTCACAAAATTCTTTGAAATACTATTCGATCCTCGGAAAATCCTTAGCAGCTTATTGCTCTACAAATACTTGTCTGCTTGCATTATGGATGCTTCCCATATGTCTGGCAATATTCATTAGTCTCCTTTGACACCGTCATTTTGATCCTATTGATTCAACATGAGTGCGAATGCACGCAATCATCGGTTGATCCTTTTAAATTATCTTTCTGGCTCAAATGTCATTTTGAACATGAGCTGGTTATCGACCAATAAAATTGTCATCGATTGTACCCCTAAGTCTATTCAACTTATCCATTCTTAATTAGACCGTTGGCTTCTGATCCCTTGATTTGGAAATTATAATTCCTTTGCATTTCAGCTTTGAATTAGTCGGTTGTTTCTATAATCTGATGCCCTTTCGTTCCTTCTTCCTTTGATAGAGTACTGATACTCGCATCAAATCCATTGTAGACCACAAGACCCCTTGTTGGATTATTATCCGACAGTGTCCTTCATATTCAATAACCTTGTGAGCCTTTCCATGGGTATATAATGCCTTTGGTAATTTGTATCCTCTGCTTTGATAACCATACTCTACTTTCGAGGTTGTATTATTTACTCTAAAGTTTGTGGTATATGTTCCTAAGATTCCCCGATGGGTTGAACCAACGCCTTCCCTAATCTGTGTGAACCCAAAAGATTTCACGGGTCATACTTATCTGGTATTGCACCAGGTAAAACTTTCAACAAATAATGTCATTTTCGAAATACGGAAGGTGAATGTAAGGTTATGCATTGAGGAAGTGGGAGTCGACCTTGAACCTTTGTGTTCATGCCCATGGACACGATGTAGATCCTATCATGGAAGCTTCTTGTAATAATAACTATTTCCTTAATATAATATCCTTTGGTATCGGTGAATTTATCCTTTGCAATTGTGGTTCCGACCATATGTTCTTCTTTGATCCCATTTCTTGGGCAAGTTTAAGCACTTGTCTTCTGTGGATCAATACACTAGTCTAATCTTTACTTTGATCTTTCGTCGAGTATTACACCCTGGTATCTCAAGATTATCACGGAACTGCATAACTTATTATGAGTTCTCCATCAAGTACTACATTCTCACTGATTCCAGAAAAAATCATGGGCTCTGAGTCATTAAACACTCAAGGACACCGATAACTGAATCGAGTCCGCATCACGATTAAAACAACTATTAGTAATCTTCTTTACTTACGAGTTTGTACTCGATCACGTCATTTCTAGCCTGATCGGCTATATCAGTATCGTGCTGATTTTAAATGTGCTACCTGGTCCTTATTCCCGAAGCACCACTTTTGGTGATGAGCTAAGCTTACATCGATCTTCCTTGTCTTATCGTTTCACCTCAAACAACAAGCTTGATTCTGAGTTGGTGTCGTATCCGTGGTTCCAATAATCTTTCGCTACATTAGTCTTGTTGCTTGATGTAGCCATTGTTCAACTGCTTCTTCATGGAGCCTCTTGACAAAATTTGTCATGATCATCATCATCATTATGAGCTCTTCCATGATATCAATTGAATTCAGGATGAGAATTACCATCCTTGCTCTCGATGATTTGTGTTATCATCGTCCACTTTATTGCCTTCCGTTCAACACAAACTTGTTCGTGTTTTATGTATACCTTGAGATCCTTGCTATCCATCATTTGTTCTCCTTTACCTTGGAGTATTATTTTATGTCAAGAATGTCGTGAGAATTTCACCACCTCTTAAGAATTCTTGATACAGGTGATACTTCTTGACATATCCGTTCATTCCTTGGTCCCCGTGTTGGTTCTAACCGGGATACCAACAAGTGAACGGTGATGTTTGGATTCTACCCTTCTAGCAACCCTATTGCTTTGAAGTTAATGGTCGACCATTCATTCGTTGACTATACTATTGATTATTGAATCACCATTCTAACATTGATCATGCTACCTAAGGCCATATTTTGGGCAAACCTTTCAACCAATGTTTAATTGTGTGTGTTTTCCTCGAGCATACATCATTATATCATTTGATATGACAAATGTTATCTCCTTGTTCACATAATTGTGGAAATCCATCTTTTTGGAAATCTCGATGATATGTCGCTAAGTCCATCAGCCACCTCCTCATCCTCACCTTGGTTTAATGATGAATTCTGGTTTCAGAACTTGCTTCCATGGTTCATTTCCCCAGAATCTTACAATGTCATCTCGTCAATTTGTGTTGCTCTTTTCTTATCAAGCATCCAGAGTCTGAGGTATCCTGACACCAATCAGAAACTGAATCTCAGTCATATATGATGGTTGGGACAATTTCCAAAAGCCATAACATTGGTCTTTGTATAGCCCACTAAGGTGATGTCATGCCTAGCACACCTGGCCGGAGGACCTATTGTTATAGTTCTTCCTTTTTTTATAAAGGTTAACCATTCTTCCATGAGGAAATTGTAAGATTAGTCTATAAGCTTTTCCTGATGAATCCTTTGAGTATCCAAAGTCCGACCCTTGCTTGAAGACCATGTCAATGCTATCTCGAAGCATGTCTGTGGTACTCCAATTTTCAGCAAGACCATTTGAAGCCCAATGCTAAATGTTTCTTGCTCAATTATCCAAACACCGTTGCATGGGTATTGTCATGAAATTTCTCTCCCCTAACCTGAATGGTTTTCTACATTATATCCTGCCACGGATATCATGCTCTGCTTGTCCTTGGGAAGGATATACCCCTAAAATATGTGTTTAAACACATTTTCTTTCCATTGTTCTGTTTATTCTGATAATAATATTTTCCTTTCCATTGTTTGGTCTAACCTTTCTTGTGATCTATATGATCTAAGAAGTATTATTCTCCTGCTTATGTAAACACCTTGTGTGCAATTCTGTCAGCAAGACCCTGTTACTATTGTTGATGACATTTTGGTAACCACCGATGGACGAGAACTTTGCCTATTGGTCTGCCTTGTTCAATGAGCAGGAAAATGGTTCTCTTCGTCCCTCGCCCTTGGTACCAATGTTGTTGCCGGCATAACTGACAGGCTACCCTTCGACATGCCTTGCTATGTTGATCGTGCAAGATGACATCGCCCTTCCTACTTTTCAACCCACATGGTGGGCCCATAACCCACAGTTCCACAGGTTCGAAACCTGACTCTCCTGTACACTCCCTGGTTTCCTAAGTTATTCCTCGCGTGCGGTCTCATATGTGATTCATGGGTCACCATCCTAGAGATGATCTATCCTGATGTCATACACAATACTTATTCCCGCTGCTCTAAACCCCTTTTCATGCCCTGTTACACGCATCAAATGATTGCATATGCGGTTGAAACTTCTATTTTTCACCTTCTTACTTTGCCCTCGATAATTTCTTAAGTTTCAATTCGAGAGTTACTTTCTAACACCTTTCCTGATGATTATCTGCCAGATAAGCAACATTGTAGCGGTCCGTTCTTCTGAAGCTACCCCCTTGTCCACCGTACGTACGATGGAGTTCCTGAAGAAAGGATGTTGACTTCATCATGATGACCTAAAGCAGGGAGATGAAGACAGGAACATAATGGATCGACCGCTTCGAGAAGTGCAACCAAGATCAAGAACGCTAGTTAGAATTTCATAACCAAATCACTTCCCCGTCACTTCCCCGCTTAAATCTCGGGACGAGATTTCTTGTAGTGGAGGAGAATTGTGATGCCCGGATATTTAAGCTACAGTGAACCTCTACTAATGATGACATGTCACCGCTGTCAGTGTTGTTAATCTCACGTTATTCAAATCCATTTGAAGTTGAAATTTAAATTAAAGTCAAACGGTCCAAGTTTTCAAACGTTCAAACTAAAATGTTCTTTGTGTGAAAAATAATCCCAAGAAAATATTGGAGAAGAAACCACATTTTTATGGAGTAAATTAAAGCCCCAAAATAAATAAAACAGTGGCTTAAACAATTAAATAAATGCCTTTTATAATTTGTAAAGTGTTAAACTATTTTAGTTAATTAGGAGTGCAACTTTTTGTGGCATTGGTAAAACTAGTCACACAAATGTAGGTGCTCTTGTATGTATTTTGTAAAACAAAAAAAACACAAATGAGAATAAAGTTAAAATAGTAAAGAAAATTACTAAAATAAAAAGGACCCCCCCCCCCCTCGATTGGGCCTTGGCCCAGTTGGCCGAATGGCCGACCGACTTGCCGGCCCACCCCAGCACGCCCCTGGCCTACTTGGCCTCCCCCCACCAGAACCATATCCCCACGCACTCGCCCTCCCCCACGTTCGATCCCCACTCCACCCGATCAATCCCATTGTCCCTCCTCACGCCGCCAAGAAGAGAGCAGAGAGGAGAAAGAGACCCTGCACCCGATCCCTCTCACATGCGCCCTCCTTGCCCTGCTCCGACCACCTCTGTCGCCCTGTCGTTGTTCTGGTCGGCGAGCTCCTCACCCCTGACCCCCTCACATCGCCGGCTCCTCCTTTGACCTGCACGACCGCCGGCCCCGCCCCTGCCGCACACCCCATGTCGCCGGCGTCGCCCGCGCCCTGCGCCTCCCATGGCGCACCAGGCCGCGGCCGGCACCTGCCGGCGCGCGTGGGCGCTCGCCCGCAGCTCGCCACTACTCCTTCGCACCCCGTTGATGCTAGTCGCCCCTGCCTGGCTGCCTCGTCACCGATGGCCCGCGCCTCGTCGGACACCTCTCCGACCCGCCAAGGCCTCCCCCAACTCGCGGACCTTCCCTGCCGCTCAATGTGAGGCTCCCCCTCGACTCCCATGTTCCCCCCTTTTTCGTTTCTCCGTCGCCGAAGTTCGCCACACCACCGCGTCGAGAGCTCGCTGGGCGCTCGTGCTCACCACCACCGACCGTGCACACGCACGCCCGCGCCACACTGCACCCCACGGCCCCCTTGCCCCGCTGACCGCACGCCGACCCGGCTCCCGCGCCATCGCCCTGTTCTGCCCTGCAGCCACCCGTGCCGTTGTCGCCTCGCTTCCTGCACGCCGTCGCCGACCGCCGCTACCGCCGCCCGGGTTCGCTGTTAAAGATGCCCGCCCGTCGCCCAGATTCCCCTCGCCCGTTCGGGCCATGCCCATTCGCTCGCGCCCGTTTGGCCCGATGGGCAGTGACAAGGGGGGCCCCGTGCCCTGGAACGTTTTAAAAAAGGAATAAATAAATAGATAAATAATAAATACAAATATTAATTAAATAACTAATTAACTTAATTACTTATGTTTAATTAACCTAATTAACTACTAATAATTAACAAAACAGTCCATGACAGTGGGATCCACTTGTCAGGTTGACCAAGTCAACGGCCAACGTTGGCTGCTGAGGTCATGCTGACGCATTAATTAATTTTCGAATTAAATTAATTTATTAAATCCAAAAAATTATTAAATCTTTTAAAATTAATATAAAATAAACCCTAGCTCGGATGAAAAAACTTTGTACATGAAAGTTTCTCAGAACGACGAGACGTATCCGTATACGTAGCCCGTTCGACCGACACACATCCCAAGCATAGCGAACACACAATTTTTCCCCTCCGGTTCATCTGTCCGAAAACGCGAAACACCGTGGATACTTTCCTGGTTGCTTCCCCCTTCGCCGGTATCACTTCCTACTGCGTTAGGGCACACCTGGCACCGTTACTTGTCATGTCATGCATCGATATGCATCTGTTTGCATTGTATATATTGTTTCTTCCCCCTCTTCTCTCCGGTAGACTACGAGACTGACGCCGTTGCTGGTGCCCCGATCGGCTACGTTGTTACCGACCTCTCCTTGCCAGAGCAACCAGGCAAGCCCCCCTCCCCCCTTGATCAACCACATATCGCCTATTCTTCTCTCTACTGCTTGCATTAGAGTAGTGTAGCATGTTACTGCTTTTCGTTAATCCTATTCTGATGCATAGCATGTCTTTGCTACTATTGTTGTTACATTTACCTGCAATCCTGAATGTTTAGTATAGGATGCTAGATTTCCATCAGTGGCCCTACATTCTTGTCCGTCTGCCATTTTATACTATCGAGCCGTGATCACCCGGGAGGTGATCATGGGTATATACTTATATACATAATACATGATACATGTGGTGACTAAAGTCGGGTCGGCTCGTAGAGTACCCGCGAGTGATTCACGGACTTGGACCGAAAGGACGTTTGTCCCAACGGCCCTCTAAGTGGACCTTTGTGGCAGAGAGACATGGCAGGTTGAGGCCACCTAGGAGAGAGGTGGGCCTGGCCCTGGTCGGCATCCGCGAGTACTTCAAAATAACACACTTAACGAGATCTTGGTATTTGATCTGAGTCTGGCCACTGGCCTATACGCACTAACCAACTAGGCGGGAACAGTTATGGGCACTCGACGTCGTGGTATCAGCCGAAGCCGACGTCACCGACTGAGCGGCGCGCCGGATTGGACCGTAAGCATGCGCTAGTATTAAGGGGGCTAGGTCTGCTTTCGGCCGCGTACGCAACGTGCAGGTGTGCAATGGGCGATGGGCCCAGACCCCTGCGCGCATAGGATTTAGACCGGCGTGCTGACCTCTCTGTGGTGCCTAGGTGGGGCTGTGACGTGTTGATATTTCAAGGCGGGGCATGACCCAGGAAAGTGTGTTCGGCCAAAGGGGATCGAGCGTGTTCGAAAATGTGTTGCACCCCTGCAGGCAAGTTTATCTATTGGAATAGTCGTGTCCCTCGGTAAAAGGACGACCCGGAGTTGTACCTTGACCTTATGACAACTAGAACCTGATACTTAATAAAAACACACCCTTCCAAGTGCCAGATACAACCCGGTGATCGCTCTCTCATAGGGCGACGAGGGGAGGATCACCGGGTAGGATTATGCTATGTGATGATACTTGGTTAACTTACCATCTAATCTCTTCTACTACTTCAAGATGGAGCCTGCCAGAAGCGTAGTCTTTGATAGGACTACCTATCCCCCTCTTATTCTGGCATTCTGCTGTTCAGACCACATATACTACCCCTTTCATTGATACAAATGCATATGTAGTGTAGCTCCTTGCTTGCAAGTACTTTGGATGAGTACTCGCGGTTGCTTTGCTTCCCTCTTTTCCCCCTTTCTATACCTGGTTGTTGCGACCATCCATTAGAGCCCAGGAGGCGGACGCCACCGTCGATGATGACTCCTACTACACTGGAGGTGCCTACTACTACGTGCATGCCGCTGACGACGACCAGGAGTAGTTTAGGAGGATCCAAGGCAGGACGCATGCGCCTCTTTCAATCTGTATCCCAGTTTGTGCTAGCCATCTTATGGCAACTTGTTTAACTTATGTTTGTACTCAGATATTGTTGCTTCCGCTGACTCGTCTATGATCGAGCTCTTGTATTCGAGCCCTCGAGGCCCCTAGCTTGTAATATGGTGCTTGTATGACTTATTTTATTTTTAGAGTTGTGTTGTGATATTTTTCCCATGAGTCCCTGATCTTGATCGTACACGTTTGCGTCTATCATTAGTGTACGATTGAATCGGGGGCGTCACAGTCCAGCAAGGATCGATAACTTAAAACACAAAATAAAACAAGCAAAGAATCATATCATACAAGACGCTCCAAGCAAAACACATATCATGTCACGAATAATAATATAGTTCCAAGTAAAATACCGATGCTCGTTGGAAGAAAGCGGGGATGCCACTCGGGGGTATCCCCAAGCTTAGTTGGTTGCTCATTTTTAATGTTGATAAAATCTTGGGATGTCGGGGCATCCCCAATCTTAGGTTCTTCCATCCTTCATCCATCATAAGATAACCCAAAACTTGAAAACTTCAATCACACAAAACTCAACAAAACCTTCGTGAGATTCGTTAGTGTAAGAAAATAATAAATCACTACTATAAGTACTGTATCAAACCAATTCATATTTTATTTTTGTATTATATCTACTGTATTCCAACTTTTCTATGGAAAAAACTCATCAAAGAAAACCATAGAGCCATCAAAATAAGCACACAACACAAAGAAAACAAAATTAGTCAAAACAAAATAGTCTGTAGCAATCTGACTATTTCGATTACTTCTGTGACTCCAAAAAATCTGAACAATTAGGACGACCTGAGCAATTTGTATATTGATCTACTGCAAGTGGAATGGGTATTTTATTGCTCTCTGGTAAAAAGAGAAAATTAAATTCATGAGCATAAAAGTTTCTGGTTTTAGGAAGATCATACAACTATCACCCAAGAAGATCCTAAAGGCTTTACTTGGCACAAACACTAATTAAAACACAAAAAACACAATCATAACAGTATCATAATTGTGCTAACACACAAAAACAGGAAGCAAAAAGCAAAAATAAATTTTATTCATTGGGTTGCCTCCCAACAAGTGATATAGTTTTACGCCATTAGCTAGGCATAAAGCAAGGATCTAAATTTGGCATCTTTGGTTCGAGATCCGTAAGATGCCCTCATGATTGATTCATAAGGTGGCTTAATTCTAGTTCTAGTAAAGTGTTCCATACCCTTCCTCAAAGGAAATTGGAACTTTGTATTGCCTTATTTCATATCAATCACGGCACCGATAGTGCGTAAAAACGGTCTACCAAGAATAATTGGACAAGACGGATTGCAATCAATATCAAGAACAATAAAATCTATGGGCACATAATTCCTATTTGCAACAATAAGAACAGCATTAGTTCTTCCCATAGGATTTTTAACAGTAGAATCCGCCAAGTGCAAATTCAAAGAACACTCTTCAAGATTAGTAAGACCAAGCACATCACATAAAGATTTTGGAATTGTAGAAATGTTGGGGAACGCGGTAATTTCAAAAAAATTCCTACGCACACGCAAGATCAAGGTGATGCATAGCAATGAGAGGGGAGAGTATTGTCTCCGTACCCTCGTAGACCGTAAGCGGAAGCGTTATGACAATGCGGTTGATGTAGTCGTACGTCTTCACGATCGACCGATCCCAGCAACGTAGGTATGGCACCTCCGCGATCTGCACGGGTTCGGCTCGGTGACGTCGCGCGAACTCACGATCCAGTAGAGCTTCGAGAGAGAGAGCTTCGTCAGCACGACGGCGTGATGACGGTGATGATGTTGCTACCGGAACAGGGCTTCACCTAAGCACCGCTACGATATTACCGAGGTGGATTATGGTGGAGGGGGGCACCGCACATGGCTAAAGATCAATGATCAACTTGTGTGTCCTAGGGTGCCCCCCTGCCCCCATATATAAAGGAGCAAGGGGGGAGGTCGGCCGGCCCTAGTGGCGCCCAAGGAGAGGAGGAATCCTCCTCCTAGTAGGAGTAGGATTCATCCTTTCCTAGTCCTACTAGGAAGGAGGAAGGGGGAAGGAAAGAGAGGGAGAAGAAGAGGGAAAGAGGGGCCGCACCCCCTCCCCTAGTCCTATTCAGACTCCCCTTGGGGGAGGGGGCGCCACCTCCTGGGGTGCTGCCCTCCCTCTCCCCTAAGGCCCACTAAGGCCCAATACTTCCCCGGGGGGTTCCGGTAACCCCTCTGGCACTCTGATTTTCTCCGAAATCACCCGGAACACTTCCGGTGTCCGAATATAGCTGTACAATAAATCGATCTTTATGTCACAACCATTTCGAGACTCCTCGTCATGTCCGTGATCATATTCGGGACTCCGAACTACCTTCGGTACATCAAAACACATAAACTCATCATACCGATCGTCACCGAACGTTAAGCGGGCGGACCCTACGGGTTCAAGAACTATGTAGACATGACCGAGACTCATCTCCGGTAAATAACCAATAGCGGAACCTAGATGCTCATATTGGTTCCTACAAATTCTACGAAGATCTTTATTGGTCAAACCGCATAACAACATACGTTGTTCCTTTTGTCATTGGTATGTTACTTGCCCGAGATTTGATCGTCGGTATCTCAATACCTAGTTCAATATCATTACCGGCAAGTCTCTTTACTCGTTCCATAATGCTACATCCCGTAACTAACTCATTAGCTACAGTGCTTGCAAGGCTTGTTGTGATTTGCATTACCGAGAGGGCCCAGAGATACCTCTCCGACAATCGGAGTGACAAATCCTAATCTTGATCCATGCCAACTCAACAAACACCATTGGAGACACCTGTAGAGCACTATAATCACCAAGTTACGTTGTGACGTTTGGTATCATGCAAAGTGTTCCTCCGGTATTCGGGAGTTGCATGATCTCATAGTTATAGGAACATGTATATTTATGGAGAAAGCAATAGCAACAAACTAAACGATCATCGTGCTAAGCTAACAGATGGGTCAAGTCAATCACATCATTCTCTAATGATGTGATCCCGTTAATCAAATGACAACTCATGTCTATGTTTAGGAAACGTAACCATCATTGATTCAACGAGCTAGTCAAGTAGAGGCAAACTAGTGACACTCTGTTTGTCTATGTATTCACACATGTACTAAGTTTCCGGTTAATACAATTCTAGCATGAATAATAAACATTTATCATGATATAAGGAAATATAAATAACAACTTTATTATTGCCTCTAGGGCATATTTCCTTCAGTCTTCCACTTGCACTAGAGTCAATAATCTAGATTACATTGTAATGATTCTAACACCCATGGAGTCTTGGTGCTGATCATGTTTTGCTTGTGAGAGAGGCTTAGTCAACGGGTCTGCAACATTCAGATCCGTATGTATCTTGCATATCTCTATGTCTCCCTCCTTGACTTGATCGCGGATGGAATTGAAGCTTCTCTTCATGTGCTTGGTTCTCTTGTGAAATCTGGATTCCTTTGCCAAGGCAATTGCACCAGTATTGTTACAAAAGATTTTCATTGGACCTGATGCACTAGTTATGACACCTAGATCGGATATGAACTCCTTCATCCAGACTCCTTCATTTGCTGCTTCCGAAGCAGCTATATATGTATTCCGCTTCACACGTAGATCCCGCCAGGATGCTCTGCTTGGAACTGCACCAACTGACAGCTCCACCATTTAATAAAAACACGTATCCGGTTTGTCACTTAGAGTCATCCGGATCAGTGTCAAAGCTTGCATCGACGTAACCATTTACGACGAGCTCTTTGTCACCTCCATATATGAGAAACATATCCTTAGTCCTTTTCAGGTATTTCAGGATGTTCTTGACCGATGTCCAGTGATCCACTCCTGGATTACTTTGGTACCTCGCTGCTAAACTTATAGCAAGGCACACATCAGGTCTGGTACACAGCATTGCATACATGATAGAGCCCATGGCTGAAGCATAGGGAACACCTTTCATTTTCTCTCTATCTTCTGCAGTGGTCGGGCATTGAGTCTGACTCAACTTCATACCTTGTAATACAGGCAAGAACCCTTTCTTTGCCTGATCCATTTTGAACTTCTTCAAAACTTTATCAAGGTATGTGCTTTGTGAAATTCCAATCAAGCATATTGATCTATCTCTATAGATCTTGATGCCCAATATATAAGCAGCTTGACCGAGGTATTTCATTGAACAATTCTTATTCAAGTATCCTTTTATGCTATTCAGAAATTTCAGTATCATTTCCAATCAACAATATGTCATCTACATATAATATCAGAAATGCTACGGAGCTCCCACTCACTTTCTTGTAAATACAGGCTTCTCCAAAAGTCTGTATAAAACCATATGCTTTGATCACATTATCAAAGTGTATATTCCAACTCCGAGAGGCTTGCACCAGTCCATAAATGGATCTCTGGAGCTTGCACACTTTGTTAGCACCTTTTGGATCGACAAAACCTTCTGGTTGCATCATATACAACTCTTCTTTAAGGTATCCATTAAGGGATGTAGTTTTGACATCCATTTGCCAAATTTCATAATCTTAAAATGTGGCAATTGCTAGCATGATTCAAATGGACTTAAGAAATTGCTATGGGTGAGAAGGTCTCATCATAGCCAACACCTTGAACTTGTCGAAAACCTTTTGCAACAAGTCGAGCTTTGTAGACAGTAACATTACCGACAACGTCAGTCTTCTTCTTGAAGATCCATTTATTCTCTATGGCCTGCCCATCATCGGGCAAGTCAACCAAAGTCCACACTTTGTTCTCATACATGGATCCCATCTCAGATTTCATGGCCTCAAGCCATTTTGCGGAATCTGAACTCACCATCGCTTCCTCATAGTTCGTAGGTTCGTCATGGTCAAGTAACATGACTTCCAGAAAAGGATTACCGTACCACTCTGGTGCGGATCTTACTTTGGTTGACCTATGAGGTTCGGTAGTAACTTGATCAGAAGTTTCATGATCATCGCCATTAGCTTCCTCACTTACTAGTGTAGGAATCACTAGAACTGATTTCAGTGATGAACTACTTTCCAATAAGGGAGAAGGTACAATTACCTCATCAAGTTCTACTTTCTTCCCACTCACTTCTTTCGAGAGAAACTCCTTCTCTAGAAAGGATCCATTCTTAGCAACGAATATCTTGCCTTCGGATCTATGATAGAAGGTGTACCCAACACTCTCCTTTGGGTATCCTATGAAGACACATTTTTCCAATTTGGGTTCGAGATTATCAGGTTGAAGCTTCTTCACATAAGCATCGCAACCCCAAACTTTAAGAAACGACAACTTGGGTTTCTTGCCAAACCACAGTTCATATGGTGTCGTCTCAACCGATTTAGATGGTTCCCTATTTAACATGAATGCAGTTGTCTCTAAAGCATAACCCCAAAATGATAGTGGTAAATCGGTGAGAGACAACATGGATCGCACCATATCTAGTAAAGTATGATTACAACGTTCGGACACACCATTACGTCGTGGTGTTCCAGGTGGCGTGAGTTGCGAAACTATTCCGCATTGTTTCAAATGAAGTCCAAACTCATAACTCAAATATTCACCTCCATGATTAGATCGTAGAAACCTGATTTTCTTGTTACGATGATTTTCCACTTCACTCTGAAATTCTTTGAACTTTTCAAATGTTTCAGACTAATGTTTCATTAAGTAGATATACCCATATCTGCTCAAATCATCTGTGAAGGTGAGAAAATAATGATATCCGCCTAGAGCTTCAGTGTTCATTGAACCACGTACATCAGTATGTATGATTTCCAATAACTTTGTTGCTCGCTCCATTGTTCCGGAGAACGTAGTTTAGTCATGTTGCCCATTAGTCATGGTTCGCAAGTACCAAGTGATTCATAATCAAGTGATTCCAGAAGTCCATCAGAATGGAGTTTCATCATGCGCTTTACACCAATATGACCTAAACGGCAGTGCCACAAATAAGTTGCACTATCATTATCAACTCTGTATCTTTTGGCTATAATACTATGATCATGTGTATTACTACTATCAAGATTTAGTAAAAAATAGACCACTCATCAAGGGTGCATGACCATAAAAGATATTACTCATATAAATAGAACAACCATTATTCTCTGATTTAAATGAATAACCGTCTCGCATCAAACAAGATCCAGATATAATGTTCATGCTCAACGCTGGCACCAAATAACAATTATTTAGGTCTAAAACTAATCCCGAAGGTAGATGTAGAGGTAGTGTGTCGACGGCGATCACATCAACATTGGAACCATTTCCCACGCGCATCATCACCTCGTCCTTAGCCAATCTTCGCTTAATCCGTAGCCCCTGTTTCGAGTTGCAAATGTTAGCAACTGAACTAGTATCAAATACCCGGGCACTACTGCGAGCATTAGTAAGGTACGCATCAATAACATGTATATCAAATATACCTTTCACTTTGCCATCCTTCTTCTCCGCCAAATACTTGGGGCAGTTCCGCTTCCAGTGACCAGTTCCTTTGCAGTAGAAGCACTCAGTCTCAGGCTTAGGTCCAGACTTGGGTTTCTTCACTTGAGCAGCAACTGGCTTGATGTTCTTCTTGAAGTTCCCCTTCTTCCCTTTACCCTTTTTCTTGAAACTGGTGGTCTTGTTGACCATCAACACTTGATCCTCTTTCTTGATTTCTACCTCCGCAGCCTTTAGCATTGCGATGAGCTCAGGAATCGTCTTATCCATCCCTTGCATATTATAGTTCATCATGAAACTCTTGTAGCTTGGTGGCAGTGATTGAAGAACTCTGTCAATCACACTATCATCAGGAAGATTAACATCCAGTTGAGACAAGTGGTTGTGGTACCCAGACATTCTGAGTATATGTTCACTGATAGACCTATTCTCCTCCATCTTGCAGCTGTAGAACTTATTGGAGACTTCATATTTCTCAATCCGGGCATTTTCTTCAAATATTAACTTCAACTCCTAGAACATCTCATATGCTCCATGACGTTCAAAACGTCGTTGAAGTCCTGGTTCTAAGCCGTAAAGCATGGCACACTGAACTATCAAGTAGTCATCAGCTTTGCTCTGCCAGGTGTTCACAACATCTAGCGTTGCTCCTGCAGCGGGTTTGTCACCTAGCATTGCTTCCGGGACGTAATTCTTGTGTGCAACAATGAGGATAATCCTCAAGTTACGGACCCAGTCCGTGTAGTTGCTACCATCACCTTTCAACTTAGCTTTCTCTAGGAACGCATTAAAATTCAACGGAACAACAACGCGGGCCATCTATCTACAACAACATAGACATGCGAAATACTATCAAGTACTAAGTTCATGATAAATTAAAGTTCAATTAATCAAAATACTTAAGAACTCCCACTTAGATAAACATCTCTCTAATCACCAAAGTGATCACGTGATCCATATCAACTAAACCATGTGCCATCATCACGTGAGATGGAATAATTTTCAATGGTGAACATCACTATGTTGATCATATCTACTATATGATTCATGCTCGACCTTTCGGTCTCAGTGTTCCGAGGCCATATCTGCATATGCTAGGCTCGTCAAGTTTAACCCAACTATTCCGCGTGTGCAAAACTGGCTTGGATCCATTGTATGTGAACGTAGAGCTTATCACACCCGATCATCACGTGGTGTCTCGGCACGACGAACTGTAGCAACAGTGCATACTCAGGGAGAACACTTATACCTTGAAATTTAGTGAGAGATCATCTTATAATGCTACCACCGAACTAAGCAAAAATAAGATGCATAAAGGATAAACATCACATGTAATCAATATAAGTGATATGATATGGCCATCATCATCTTGTGCCTTTGATCTCCATCTCCAAAGCACCGTCATGATCACCATCGTCGCCGGCTTGACACCTTGATCTTCATCGAAGCATCGTTGTCGTCTCGCCAATTATTGCTTCTACGACTATTGCTACCGCTTAGTGATGAAGTAAAGCAATTACATGGCGATTGCATTTCATACAATAAAGCGACAACCATATGGGTCATGTCAGTTGCCGATAACTGTGTTAAAAAACATCATCATCTCATACAATAAAATTTAGCATCATGTCTTGACCATATCACATCCCAACATGCCCTGCAAAAACAAGTTAAACGTCCTCTACTTTGTTGTTGCAAGTTTTACGTGGCTGCTACGGGCTGAGCAAGAACCGTTCTTACCTACGCATCAAAAACCACAATGCAGTATAGTGATTGCTTTTTGATCTTCATAAAGAACCCTGTTCATTGAATCCGATTCAACTTTAGTTGGTTAAACTGACACCCACCAGCCACCTGTGTGCGAAGCACGTCGGTAGAACCAGTCTCGCGTAAGCATACACGTAATGTCGGTCTGGGCCACTTCATCCAACAATACTACCAAATCAAGAATCAACTAGTGACGGCAAGAAATATGTATATACCCACGCCCACAACTCCTTTGTGTTCTACTCGTGCTATTAACATCTACGCATAAACCTGGCTCGGATGCCACTGTTGGGGAACGCAGTAATTTCAAAAAAAATCCTACGCACTGAAGGGAATATGCCCTAGAGGCAATAATAAAGTTATTATTTATTTCCTTATATCATGATAAATGTTTATTATTCATGCTAGAATTGTATTAACCGGAACATAATACATGTGTGAATACATAGACAAACAGAGTGTCACTAGTATGCCTCTACTTGACTAGCTCGTTGATCAAAGATGGTTATGTTTCCTAACCATAGACATGAGTTGTCATTTTATTAACGGGATCACATCATTAGGAGAATGATGTGATTGGCTTGACCCATTCCGTTAGCATAGCACTTGATCGTTTAGTTTGTTGCTATTGCTTTCTTCATGACTTATACATGTTCCTATGACTATGAGATTATGCAACTCCCGTTTACCAAAGGAACACTTTGTGTGCCACCAAACGTCACAACGTAACTGGGTGATTATAAAGGTGCTCTACAGGTGTCTCCGAAGGTACTTGTTGGGTTGGCGTATTTCGAGATTAGGATTTGTCACTCCGATTGTCGGAGAGGTATCTCTGGGCCCTCTCGGTAATGCACATCACTTAAGCCTTGCAAGCATTGCAACTAATGAGTTAGTTGCAGGATGATGTATTACGAAACAAGTAAAGAGACTTGCCGGTAACGAGATTGAACTAGGTATTGAGATACCGACGATCGAATTTCGGGCAAGTAACATACCGATGATAAAGGGAACAACGTATGTTGTTATGCGGTCTGACTGATAAAGATCTTCGTAGAATATGTGGGAGCCAATATGAGCATCCAGGTTCCGCTATTGGTTATTGACCGGAGACGTGTCTCGGTCATGTCTACATTGTTCTCGAACCCGTAAGGTCCGCACGCTTAACGTTACGATGACAGTTTCATTATGAGTTTATATATTTTGATGTACCGAAGGTTGTTCGGAGTCTCGGATATGATCATGGACATGACGAGGACTCTCGAAATGGTCGAGACATAAAGATCGATATATTGGACGGCTATATTCGGACACCAGAAGTGTTTCGGGTGATTTCGGAGAAAACCGGAGTGCCGGAAGGGTTACCAGAACCCCCCAGGGAAGTATTGGGCCTTAGTGGGCCTGAGGAGTGAGAGAGGGCAGCAGCCCAGGAGGTGGCACGCCCCCTCCCATGGGGAGTCCGAATTGGACTAGGGGAGGGGGGCGTGGCCCCTCTTTCCCTCTCCCTCTCCCTCTATTTCCTTCCCCCTTCCCTCTTCCTAGTTGGACTAGGAAAGGGGAGTCCTACTCCTACTAGGAGGAGGACTCCCCCCTCCTTGGCGCGCCTCAAGGGCCGGCCGGCCTCCCCCCTTGCTCCTTTATATACAGGGGCAGGGGGGCACCTCTAGACACACAAGTTGATCTTCGTGATCGTTCTCTTAGCCGTGTGCGGTGCCCCCGTCCACCATAATCCTCGATAATAATGTAGCGGTGCTTAGGCGAAGCCCTGCGACGGTAGAACATCAAGATCGTCACCACGCCGTCGTGCTGACGGAACTCTTCCCCGACATTCTGCTGGATCGGAGTCCGGGGATCATCATCGAGCTGAACATGTGCTAGAACTCGGAGGTGCCGTAGTTTCGGTGCTTGATCTGTCGGGCCGTGAAGACATACAACTACATCAACCGCGTTGTGCTAACGCTTCCGCTTCTAGTCTACGAGGGTACGTAGACAACACTCTCCCCTCTCGTTGCTATGCATCACCATGATCTTGCGTGTGCATAGGAATTTTTTTGAAATTACTACGTTTCCCAACAGTGGCATCCGAGCCTAGGTTTTATGCGTTGATGTTGTGCACGAGTAGAACACAAGTGAGTTGTGGGCGATATAAGTCATACTGCTTACCAGCATGTCATACTTTGGTTCGGCGGTATTGTTGGATGAAGCGTCCCGGACAGACATTACGCGTACGCTTACGCGAGACTGGTTCTACCGACGTGCTTTGCACATAGGTGGCTGGCGGGTGTCAGTTTCTCCAACTTTAGTTGAACCGAGTGTGGCTACGCCCGGTCCTTGCGAAGGTTAAAACAGCACCAACTTGACAAACTATCGTTGTGGTTTTGATGCGTAGATAAGAACGGTTCTTGCTCAGCCCGTAGCAGCCACGTAAAACTTGAAACAACAAAGTAGAGGACATCTAACTTGTTTTTGCAGGGCATGTTGTGATGTGATATGGTCAAGACATGATGAGATATAAGTTGTTGTATGAGATGATCATGTTTTATTGAAGTTATCGGCAACAGGCAAAAGCCTTATGGTTATCTCTCTATTGCACAAGATGCAAGCACCAAATAATTGCTTTACTTTATCGCTATGGGATAGCAATAGTTGCAAGAGCAATTTTTGGCGAGACAACCATGTGACGACACATTGATATAGATCAAGATGATGGAGATCATGGTGTCATGCCGGTGATGATGGAGATCATGACGATACTTTGGAGATGGAGATCAAAGGCACAAGATGATGATGGCCATATCATGTCACATATTTTGATTGCATGTGATGTTTATCTTTTATACATCTTATTTTGCTTAGTTTGACGGTAGCTTTATAAGATGATCTCTCACTAATTATCAAGGTACAAGTGTTCTCCCTGAGTATGCACCGTTGCGAAAGTTCTTCATGCTGAGACACCACGTGATGATCGGGTGTGATAGGCTCTACGTTCAAATACAACGGGTGCAAAATAGTTGCACATGCAGAATACTCAGGTTAAACTTGACGAGCCTAGCATATAACAGATATGGCCTCGGAACACGGAGACCGAAAGGTCGAGCGTGAATCATATAGTAGATATGATCAAAATAGTGATGTTCACCATTGAAACTACTCCATCTCACATGATGATCGGACATGGTTTAGTTGATATGGATCATGTGATCACTTAGAAGATTAGAGGGATGTCTGTCTAAGTGGGAGTTCTTAAGTAATATGATTGATTGAACTTTAATTTATCATGAACTTAGTCCTGGTAGTATTAGCATATCTATGTTGTAGATAATAGCTCGCGATGTTGCTCCCAGTTTATTGTGTTCCTAGAGAAAAATTATGTTGAAAAATGTTAGTAGCAATGATGCGGATTGGATCCGTGATCTGAGGATTATCCTCATTGCTGCACAGAAGAATTATGTCTTTGATGCACTGCTAGGTGACAGACCTGTTGCAGGAGTAGATGCAGACGTTATGAACGTTTGGCTAGCTCAATATGATGACTACTTGATAGTTTAGTGCACCATGCTTAACGGCTTAGAATCGGGACTTCAAAGACATTTTGAATGTCATGGACCATATGAGATGTTCCAGGAGTTGAAGTTAATATTTCAAGCAAATACCCGAGTTGAGAGATATGAAGTCTCCAACAAGTTCTATAGCTAAAAAGATGGAGGAGAATAGCTCAAGCAGTGAGCATGTGCTCAGATTGTCTGGGTACTACAATCGCCTGAATCAAGTGGGAGTTAATCTTCCAAGTAAGATAGTGATTGACAGAATTCTCTAGTCACCATCACCAAGTTAGTAGAACTTCGTGATAAACTATGATATGCAAGGGATAACAGAAACGATTCCCAAGCTCTTCGTAATGCTGAAATCAACGAAGGTAGAAATGAAGAAAAATATCAAGTGTTGATGGTAGACAAGACCACTAGTTTCAAGAAAAAGGGCAAAGGGAAGAAGGGGAACTTCAAGAAGAACGGCAAGCAAGTTGTTGCTCAAGTGAAGAAGCCCAAGTCTGGTCCTAAGCCTGAGACTAAGTGCTTCTACTGCAAAGGGACTAGTCACTGGAAGTGGAACTGCCCCAAGTATTTGGCGGATAAGAAGGATGGCAATATGAACAAAGGTATATTTGATATACGGATTATTGATGTGTATTTTACTAGTGTTCGTAGCAACCCCCGGTATTTGATACTGGTTCAGTTGCTAAGAGTAGTAACTCGAAACGGGAGTTGCAGAATGAACAGAGACTAGTGAAGGGTAAAGTGACGATGTGTGTTGGAAGTGGTTCCAAGATTGATATGATCATCATCGCACACTCCCTATACTTTCGAGATTAGTGTTGAACCTAAATAAGTGTTATTTGGTGTTTGCATTGAGCATGAATATGATTTGATCATGTTTATTGCAATACGGTCATTCATTTAAGTAAGAGAATAAATTGTTGTTCTGTTTACATATATGGTTACACACCCAATGAAAATGGTTTGTTGGATCTCAATCGTGGTGATACACATTTTCATAATATTTCAGCCAAAAGATGCAAAGTTAATGATGATAGTGCAACTTATTTGTGGCACTGCCGTTTAGGTCATATTGGTGTAAAGCACATGAAGAAACTCCATGCTGATGGACTTTTGGAATCACTTGATTATGAATCAATTGATGCTTGCGAACCATGCCTCATGGGCAAGATGACTAAGACTCCATTCTCCGGAACAATGGAGCAAGCAAAAGATTTGTTGGTAATCATACATATTGATGTATGTGGTCTGATGAATATTGAGGCTCGCGGAAGGTATCATTATTTTCTGATCTTCACAGATGATTTGAGCAGATATGAGTATATCTACTTGATGAAACACAAGTCTAAAACATTTGAAAAGTTCAAAGAATTTCAGAGTGAAGTGGAGAATCATCGTAACAAAATAAAAGTTTCTATGATATGATCGCAGAAGTAAAATATTTGAGTTACAAGTTTGGCCTTCAGTTAAAACAATGTGAAATAGTTTCACTACTCACGCCACCTGGAACAGCACAGTGTAATGGTGTGTCCGAACATCGTAACCGTGCTTTATTAGATATGGTGCGATCTGTGACGTCTCTTACTAATTTACCGCTATTGTCTTGGGGTTATGCATTAGAGACAGCTACATTCACGTTAAATAGGGCACTATCTAAATCCGTTGAGACGACACCGTATGAACTATGGTTTGGCAAGAAACCTCAGTTGTCGTTTCTTAAAGTTTGAGATTGCAATGCTTATATGAAAAAGTTTAAACCTGATAAGCTCAAACCCAAATAGGAGAAGTGCGTCTTCATAGGATACCCAAAAGAAAATGTTGGGTACACCTTCTATCACAGATCCGAAAGCAAGATATTCGTTGCTTTGAATGGATCCTTTCTAGAGAAGGAGTTTCTCTCGAAAGAAGTGAGTGGGAGGAAAGTAGAACTTGATGAGGTAACTATACCTGCTCCCTTATTGGAAAGTAGTTCATCACAGAAATCTGTTCCTGTGACTACTACACCAATTAGTGAGGAAGCTAATGATGATGATCATGTAACTTCAGATCAAGTTACTACCGAACCTCGTAGGTAAACCAGAGTGAGATCCGCACCAGAGTGGTACGGTAATCCTGTTCTGGAGGTCGTGTTACTTGACCATAATGGGCCTACAAACTATGAGGAAGCGATGATGAGCCCAGATTCCGTGAAATGGCTTGAGGCCATGAAATCTGAGATGAGATCCATGTATGAGAACAAAGTATGGACTTTGATTGACTTGCCCAAAGATCGGCGAGCCATTGAGATTAAATGGATCTTCAAGAGGAAGACGGACGTTGATAGTAGTGTTACTATCTACAAAGCTAGAATTGTCACAAAAGGTTTTTCGACAAGTTCAAGGTGTTGACTACGATGAGAGTTTCTCACTCGTATCTATGCTTAAGTCTGTCCGAATCATGTTAGCAATTGCCACATTTTATGAAATCTGGCAAATGGATAAACAAAACTGCATTCCTTAATGGATTTATTAAAGAAGAGTTGTATATGATGCAACCAGAAGGTTTTGTCAATCCTAAAGGTGCTAACAAAATATTCAAGCTCCAGCAGTCCATCTATGGACTGGTGCAAGCATCTCAGAGTTGGAATATACGCTTTGATAAGTTGATCAAAGCATATAGTTTTATACAGACTTGCAGTGAAGCCTGTATTTACAAGAAAGTGAGTGGGAGCACTACATCATCTCTGATAAGTATATGTGAATGACATATTGTTGATCGAAGATAATGTAGAATTATTCTGCAAAGCATAAAGGAGTGTTTGAAAGGAGTTTTTCAAAGAAAGACCTCGGTAAAGCTGCTTACATATTGAGCATCAAGATCTATAGAGATAGATCAAGACGCTTGATAAGTTTTTCAATGAGTACATACCTTGACAAGATTTTGAATTAGTTCAAAATGGAACAGTCAAAGAAAGAGTTTTGCATGTGTTACAAGGTGTGAAACTGAGTAAGACTCAAAGCCCGACCACGGCAGAAGATAGAAAGAGAATGAAAGTCATTCCCTATGCCTTGGCCATAGGTTCTATAAAATATGCCATGCTGTGTACCAGATCTATTGTATAACCTACACTGAGTTTGGCAAGGGAGTACAATAGTGATCTAGGAGTAGATCACTGGACATTGGTCAAAATTATCCTTAGTGGAATAAGGATATGTTTCTCAATTATGGAGGTGACAAAAGGTTCGTCGTAAAGGGTTACATCGATGCAAGTTTTGACACTAATCCAGATGACTCTAAGTCTCAATCTGGATACATATTGAAAGTGGGAGCAATTAGCTAGAGTAGCTCCGTGCAGAGCATTGTTGACATAGAAATTTGCAAAATACTTACGGATCTGAATGTGGCAGACCCGTTGACTAAACTTCTCTCACAAGCAAAACATGATCACACCTCGGTACTCTTTGGGTGTTAATCACATAGCGATGTGAACTAGATTATTGACTCTAGTAAACCCTTTGGGTGTTGGTCACATGTCGATGTGAACTAGGGTGTTAATCACATGGTGATGTGAACTATTGATGTTAAATCACATGGCGATGTGAACTATATTATTGACTCTAGTGCAAGTGGGAGACTGAAGGAAATATGCCCTAGAGGCAATAATAAAGTTATTATTTATTTCCTTATATCATGATAAATGTTTATTATTCATGCTAGAATTGTATTAACCGGAAACATAATACATGTGTGAATACATAGACAAACAGAGTGTCACTAGTATGCCTCTACTTGACTAGCTCGTTGATCAAAGATGGTTATGTTTCCTAACCATAGACATGAGTTGTCATTTGATTAACGGGATCACATCATTAGGAGAATGATGTGATTGGCTTGACCCATTCTGTTAGCATAGCACTTGATCGTTTAGTTTGTTGCTATTGCTTTCTTCATGACTTATACATGTTCCTATGACTATGAGATTATGCAATTCCCATTTACCAAAGGAACACTTTGTGTGCCACCAAACGTCACAACGTAACTGGGTGATTATAAAGGTGCTCTACAGGTGTCTCCGAAGGTACTTGTTGGGTTGGCGTATTTCGAGATTAGGATTTGTCACTCCGATTTTCGGAGAGGTATCTCTGGGCCCTCTCGGTAATGCACATCACTTAAGCCTTGCAAGCATTGCAACTAATGAGTTAGTTGTAGGATGATGTATTACGGAACGAGTAAAGAGACTTGCCGGTAACGAGATTGAACTAGGTATTGAGATACCGATGATCGAATCTCGGGCAAGTAACATACCGATGACAAAGGGAACAACGTATGTTGTTGTGCGGTCTGACCGATAAAGATCTTCGTAGAATATGTGGGAGCCAATATGAGCATCCAGGTTCCGCTATTGGTTATTGACTGGAGACGTGTTTCGGTCATGTCTACATTGTTCTCGAACCCATAGGGTCCGCACTCTTAACGTTACGATGAAAGTTTCATTATGAGTTTATATATTTTGATGTACCGAAGGTTGTTCGGAGTCCCGGATATGATCACGGACATGACGAGGAGTCTCGAAATGGTCGAGACATAAAGATCGATATATTGGACGGCTATATTCGGACACAGGAAGTGTTTCGGGTGATTTCGGAGAAAACCGGAGTGCCGGAAGGGTTACCGGAACCCCCCGGGGAAGTATTGGGCCTCAGTGGGCCTGAGGGGTGAGAGAGGGCAGCAGCCCAGGAGGTGGCGTGCCCCCTCCCATGGGGAGTCCGAATTGGACTAGGGGAGGGGGCGCGGCCCCTCTTTCACTCTCCCTCTCCCTCTCTTTCCTTCCCCCTTCCATCTTCCTAGTTGGACTAGGAAAGGGGAGTCCTACTCCTACTAGGAGGAGGACTCCCCCCTCCTTGGCGTGCCTCAAGGGCCGGCCGGCCTCCCCCCTTGCTCCTTTATATATATACAGGGGTAGGGGGGCAGCTCTAGACACACAAATTGATCTTCGTGATCGTTCTCTTAGTCGTGTGCGGTGCCCCCCTCCACCATAATCCTCGATAATATTGTAGCGGTGCTTAGGCAAAGCCCTGCGACGGTAGAACATAAAGATCATCACCACGCCGTCGTGCTGACGGAACTCTTCCCCGACATTCTGCTGGATCGGAGTCCGGGGATCGTCATCGAGCTGAACGTGTGCTAGAACTCGGAGGTGCCGTAGTTTTGGTGCTTGATCGGTCGGGCCGTGAAGACATACGACTACATCAACCGCGTTGTGCTAACGCTTTCGCTTCCGGTCTACGAGAGTACGTAGACAAAACTCTCCCCTCTCATTGCTATGCATGACCATGATCTTGGGTGTGCGTAGGAATTTTTTTGAAATTACTACGTTCCCCAACACGCACACGCAAGATCAAGGTGATGCATAGCAACGAGAGGAGAGAGTATCGTCTATGTACCATCATAGACCGTAAGCGGAAGCTTTATGACAATGTGGTTGATGTAGTCGTACGTCTTCACGATCGACCGATCCCAGCACCGAAGGTCCGGCACCTCCGCGATCTGCACACGTTCGGCTCGATGACGTCCCGCGAACTCACGATCCAGTAGAGCTTCGAGGGAGAGCTTCGTCAGCACGACGGCGTGATGACGATGATGATGTTGCTACCGAAACAGGGCTTCACCTAAGCACCGCTACGACATTACCGAGGTGGATTATGGTGGAGAGGGGCACCGCACACAGCTAAAGATCAATGATCAACTTATGTGTCCTAGGGTGCCCCCTACCCCCGTATATAAAGGAGCAAGGGGGAGGCCGGACGGCCCTAGTGGCGCCCAAGGAGAGGAGGAATCCTCCTCCTAGTAGGAGTAGGATTCATCCTTTCCTAGTCCTACTAGGAAGGAGGAAGGGGGAAGGAAAGAGAGGGAGAGGAAGAGGGAAAGAGGGGCCGCACCCCCTCCCCTAGTCCTATTTGGACTCCCCTTGGGGGAGGGGGCGCCACCTCCTGGGGTGCTGCCCTCTCTCTCCCCTAATGCCCACTAAGGCCCAATACTTCCCCGGGGGGTTTCGGTAACCCCTCCGGCACTCTGGTTTTCTCCGAAATCACCCGGAACACTTCCGGTGTCCGAATATAGCCGTCCAATATATCGATATTTATGTGTCGACCATTTCGAGACTCCTCGTCATGTCCGTGATCATATCTGGGATTCTAAACTACCTTCGGTACATCAAAACACATAAACTCATAATACCGATCGTCATCGAACGTTAAGCGTGCGGACCCTGCGGGTTCGAGAACTATGTAGACATGACCGAGACTCATCTCCGGTCAATAATCAATAGCAGAACCTGGATGCTCCTATTGGTTCCTACATATTCTACCAAGATCTTTATCGGTCAAACCGCATAACAACATACGTTCTTCCTTTTGTCATCGGTATGTTACTTGCCCAAGATTCGATCGTCGGTATCTCAATACCTAGTTCAATCTCGTTACCGGCAAGTCTCTTTACTCATTCCGTAATGCTACATTCCGTAACTAACTCATTAGCTACATTGCTTGCAAGGCTTATTGTGATGTACATTACCGAGAGGGCCCAGAGATACCTCTCCAACAATCGGAGTGACAAATCCTAATCTTGATCCATGCCAACTAAACAAATACCATTGGAGACACCTGTAGAGCACCTTTATAATCACCGAGTTACGTTGTGACGTTTGGTAGCACACAAAGTGTTCCTCCGGTATTCGGGAGTTGCATGATCTCATAGTCATAGGAACATGTATAGTTATGGAGAAAGCAATAGAAACAAACTAAACGATCATCGTGCTAAGCTAACGGATGGGTCAAGTCAATCACATCATTCTCTAATGATGTGATCCCATTAATCAAATGACAACTCATGTCTATGGTTAGGAAATGTAACCATCATTGATTCAACGAGCTAGTCAAGTAGAGGCAAACTTGTGACACTCTGTTTGTCTATGTATTCACACATGTACTAAGTTTCCGGTTAATACAATTCTAGCATGAATAATAAAATTTATCATTATATAAGGAAATATAAATAACAACTTTATTATTGCCTCTAGGGCATATTTCCTTCAAGAAACACTAGCACCCAAGCACACAAAGCAAAACACTCATAATTTTTAATCTTGACTTTGATAGTAGGTTCCCATTCATCATGCAATTTTCTAGAAATTTAAACTTCTAATTCTAATTTTTCTTCAAGATATTTTATCATAGCATCAAAAATATGTTTAGTAAAAGCTTTATTTAGTTCTTAAGCATGGGGTGAATTTATCATGGATTGCAACAAAGAAATACAATCAATCAAAGAGAAACTATCATAATTAAAGTCTTTGTAATCCAAAAGAGTGGGTACATCATTAGCTAAAGTTTTGACCTCTCCAAACCCACTTTCATCAATTTTCTCAACAAGATTTTCACCCTCCGAAATATTGGGACGCCTTCTACCTAAAGTTGACTCTTCTCTAGTCCCTTTTTCATCAATATTAATTTTGCTAAACAAGGAATCAATAGATGAAACACCAATCATTTTAAGATCTTCATCACTTTTGTCTTCTAATGATATTGGTTTGGCAGCCATTTGATTTACTAAGGTAGCTTCTGCATCAGATATTTTTCCTAGCAAACTTTCAACAAAAGCATACTTAGATTGGAGATTGTAAACTTCTCTACTAATATCATCAAGTTGTTTTGTGATAGCATCGAGCACAACTGAGTGTTCCTTAAGTTCTTCGGTGAAATATTTATTATGCTCAAATTGTGTAGTCATATATTCCTTAGTACTTTTCTCAATTTCAAGCAAAATATTGGGGTAAGGAACATCATAATACTTTCTTTGAGGTGTCATGATTATGCAAACAAGAGAGCCACACAAAAATAGATCCGGCAAGATAACGGCAAACGGAAAAAGAGAGGCTAATAAAATGGCAAATTTTTGTGAAGTGGGGAAGATGAAAACGAGAGGCAAATAGCAAATAATGTAAATTGCGAGGACATGATATTTGTGATTAGGAACCTGGTGTATGTTGAAAATCCTCCCCGGCAACGGCGCCAGAAATTCCTTTTGATGCCGCTTGAAGCTACATCTGTATTTCCCCAAAGAGGAAGGGATGATGCAGCACAGCAGCGGTTGGTATTTCCCTCAGATATGAAACCAAGGTTATCGAACCAGTAGGATAACCAAGCAACACAATGTAAATAGCCCCTGCACACAGATAACAAATCCTCGCAACCTGACATGTTAAAGGGGTTGTCAACCCCTTTCGGGTAATGGTGCCAGAAATTGGTGCGTGATGGGAGAAAGTTGTAATAGATTAAATAAATAGATAGAAAATAAAATAAAATGCAGCAAAGTATTTTTGGGTTTTGGATTAATAGATCTGAAAATAAATGCAAATAAAAGTAGATCGCAAAGGCAAATAATATGAGAAAGAGACACGGGGGGTGTAGGTTTCACTAGTGGCTTCTCTTGAGAAAAATAGCAAATGGTGGGTAAACAAATTACTATTGGGCAATTGATAGAACCTCAAATAATTATGACGATATCCAGGCAATGATCATTATATAGGCATCACGTCCAAGATTAGTAGACCAACTCCTGCTTGCATCTACTACTATCACTCCACACATCGACCACTATCCAGCATGCATCTAGTGTATTAAGTTCATGGAGAAACGAAGTAATGCAATAAGAACGATGGCATGATGTAGACAAGATCTATCTATGTAGAGATAGACCCCATCGTTTTATCCTTAGTAGCAGCGATACATACGTGTCGTTTTCCCTTTCTGTCTTTGGGATCAAGCATCGTAAGATCGAACCCACTACAAAGTACATCTTCCCATTGCAAGATAAATGGATCAAGTTGGCCAAACAAAACCCAAATATTGGAGAAGAAATACGAGGCTATAAGCAATCATGCATATAAGAGATCAAAGAAACTCAAATAACTTTCATGGATATAAAAAGATAGATCTGATCATAAACTCAAAGTTCATCGATCCCAACAAACACACCCCAAAAGAGTTACATCATATGGATCTCCAACAGACCATTGTATTGAGAATCAAGAGAGAGAGAGAGATGGAGCCATATAGCTACTAACTACGGACCCGAAGGTCTACAAAGAACTACTCACGCATCATCGGAGAGGCACCAATGGAGGTGGTGAACCCCATCCGAGATGGTGTCTAGATTGGATCTGGTGGTTCTGTACTCTGTAGCGGCTAGATGAATATTTTGTCGACTCCCCGAGGGTTCTGGGATTTTTGGGGTATTTATAGAGCAAAGAGGCGGTCCGAGGGCACTCGAGGTGGGCACAGCCCACCAGGGCGCGCCCTGGTGGGTTGTCCCCTGATACGTCTCCAACGTATCTATAATTTTTTATTGTTCCATGCTATTATATTATCAACCTTGGATGTTTTATATGCATTTATATGCTATTTTATATGATTTTTGGGACTAACCTACTAACCTAGAGCCTAGTGCCAGTTTCTGTTTTTTCCTTGTTTTAGAGTATCGCAGAAAAGGAAAATCAAACGGAGTCCAATTGACCCGAAACTTCACGGAACTTATTTTTGGAACGGAAGCAATCCAAGAGACTTGGAGTAGACGTCAGGGAAGCTTCGAGGTGGCCACGAGGCAGGGAGGCGCGCCCTACCCCCTGGGCGCACCCCCCACCCTCGTGGGCCCCTCGTGGCTCCCCTGACCGACTTATTTCGCCTATATATGTCCATATACCCTAAAAACTTTGAGGAGCAGAATAGATCAAGAGTTCCGCCGCCAGAAGCCTCCGTAGCCACCAAAAACCAATCTAGACCCATTCTGGCACCCTCCCGGAGGAGGGAATCCCTCTCCCGTGGCCATCTTCATCATCTCGTTGCTCTCCATGACGAGGAGGGAGTAGTTCACCCTCGGGGCTGAGGGTATGTACCAGTAGCTATGTGTTTGATCTCTCTCTCTCTCGTGTTCTTGAGGTGGTACGATCTTGATGTATCGCGGGCTTTGCTATTATAGTTGGATCTTATGATGTTTCTCCCCCTCTACTCTCTTGTAATGGATTGACTTTTCCCTTTGAAGTTATCTTATCGGATTGAGTCTTTAATGATTTGAGAACACTTGATGTATGTCTTGCACGTGCTTATCTGTGATGACAATGGGATATCATGTGATCCACTTGATGTATGTTTTGGTGATCAACTTGCGAGTTCCGTGACCTCGTGAACTTATGCATAGGAGTTGGCACACGTTTTCGTCTTGACTCTCCGGTAGAAACTTTGGGCACTCTTTGAAGTTATTTGTGTTGGTTGAATAGATGAATCTGAGATTGTGTGATGCATATCGTATAATCATACCCATGGATACTTGAGGTGACATTGGAGTATCTAGGTGACATTAGGGTTTTGGTTGATTTGTATCTTAAGGTGTTATTCTAGTACGAAATCTATGATAGATCGAACGGAAAGAATAGTGTCATGTTATTTTACTACAGACTCTTGAATAGATCAATCAGAAAGGATAACTTTGAGGTGGTTTCGTACCCTACCATAATCTCTTCGTTTGTTCTCCGCTATTAGTGACTTTGGAGTGACTCTTTGTTGCATGTTGAGGGATAGTTGTATGATCCAATTATGTTATTATTATTGAGAGGACTTGCACTAGTGAAAGTATGAACCCTAGGTCTTGTTTTGACACATTGCAATACCATTTGTGCTCACTTTTATCATTAGTTACCTTGCTGTTTTTATATTTTCAGATTACAAAAACCTTTATCTACCATCCATATTGCACTTGTATCACCATCTCTTCGCCGAACTAGTGAACCTATGCAATTTACCATTGTATTGGGTGTGTTGGGGACACAAGAGACTCTTTGTTATTTGGTTGCAGGGTTGTTTGAGAGAGACCTTCTTCATCCTACGCCTCCCATGGATTGATAAACCTTAGGTCATCCACTTGAGGGAAATTTGCTACTGTCCTACAAACCTCTGCACTTGGAGGCCCAACAACATCTACAAGAAGAAGGTTGTTTAGTAGACAGCAAGCTCTTTTCTGGCGCCGTTGCCGAGGAGGTTAGCACTTGAAGGTATATCTTTAGATCTTGCAATCGAATCTTTTAGTTTCTTGTTTTATCACTAGTTTAGTCTATAAAACAAAACTACATAAAATGGAATGAAGGATACCTCATATGCTTCATCTTTTTAATATCTTTCGTGAGAATAAGTATTCCGATAATTGTGCTCAAGTTCTAGAAGAAGAAATCTATAAAATGTTTGGCACTAAATCTTTGTATGATGAGCATGATTGCAATGTTGTTAGTATGAATTCCTTGAATACCAATTATGCTAATTATATGCAAAGCCACAAGCTTGGGGATGTTATGTTTGATGAAGATGATATTTTTTGTCCCCCAATTTTTTGTGAGCAAATTTATTTTGATGATAGCATGCCTCCTATTTATGATGATTATATTGATGAAAGTGGGTTTGGAAGAGTGTCAACTTTAGGAAGTAATGATCCCACTATTTTGGAGGGTGTTGAATCTTATTGTGATAATTATGAAACTGGGTTTGGAAAGTCATGACTTTAGTTAATGTTAATCCCACTATTTTGGAAGAGTGTCAACTTTGCATACATGTGGATCATGTTAATAATATGTTTTTTGATAGCTATATTGTTGAATTTTCTTATGATCCTACATGTAATTATTATGAGGGAGGAACATATGATTGTATGAATTGCAATAATATCAAGTTTCCTCTCTATGTATTGAAAATCTTGAAGCTATGCTTGTTTTACCTTCCTATGCAAGTTGATTCTTGTTCTCATAAATTGTTCTCTCACAAACTATCTATGCATAGGAAGTGGGTTAGGCTTAAATGTACTAGTTATATTCTTCATGATGCTCTCTTTATGTTTCAATTCTTATCTTTTATGTGAGCATCATTGAAATCATCACGCCTAGCTAGGGGCGTTAATCGATAGCGCTTGTTGGGAGGCAACCCAATTTTATTTTTGTTCTTTGCTTTTTGCTACTGTTTAGTAATAAATAATTCATGTAGACTCTATTTTGGTTGTGTTTTTTGTGTTTAATTAGTTTTTGTGCCAAGTAGTACCGTTGGGAAGACTTGGGGTAAGTCTTTTTGATCTTGCTGTAAAAAACAGAAACTTTAGCGCTCACGAGAATTGCTGCCATTTTTATTTGGAGAGTGATATTTAGTTAATTATTTTTTAATATGATTAATAGATAAATTCCTCACGTCCAGCAATTTATTTTAGAATTTTTCGGGTTCCATAAGTTTGCATTAGCTACAGATTACTACAGACTGTTCTATTTTTGACAGATTCTGTTTTCTATGTGTTGTTTGCTTATTTTGATGAATCTATGAGTAGTATCGGAGGTTGTGAACCATAAATGAGTTGAAATACAGTAGATATTACACCAATATGAATTTAGAATAAGTTCACAACAGTACCTAAGTGGTGATTTATTTTCTTATACTAACGGAGCTTGCGAGTTTTCTGTTAAGTTTTGTGTTGTGAAGTTTTCAAGTTTTGGGTAAAGATCCGATGGACTATGGAATAAGGAGTGGCAAGAGCCGAAGCTTGGGGATGCCCAAGTCACCCCAAGGAAATATTAAAGGACAACCAAGAGCCTAAGCTTGGGGATGCCCCGGAAGGCATCCCCTCTTTCGTCTTCGTTCATCGGTAACTTTACCTGGAGCTATATTTTTATTCACCACATGATATGTGTTTTGCTTGGAGCGTCAATTTATTTTGTTAGGAGTTGCTTTCTGTTATTTATAACAATGTTTTGCATCTTTTATTTCAATAAAAGTGGCTTTGATAGCCTTTACTATGCCTATTTTACAAGTCCACATGTTTCTGTTTGAAAACAGAAAGTTTACCGCTGTTGCAAAAATTCCCTAGAAAAGTCAGAATGTGATAAAATGTTGAAACCTTTTGCATAATAAGATCTGATAAATTTACTACAGTGGGAATTTTATTTCATAATTTTTGGAGGTAGGGAAGTATGGATCTTGCTGCACTCTTTACAGACTGTCCTGTTTAGGCAGATTGTTGTTATGTTTGCATTGTTTGCATATGTTTGCTTCTTTAATGATTCTATTTGAGGATAGGACTATTAAATATGAAGAGTCGTTTAGTATGCAATGTTGAATAATAATTTTAGTGATTTTCTACAGTAGAGTATGATAAGGTTTTTGCATTGGTTTATACTAACTTATCTCACGAGTCCTTGTTGAGTTTTGTGTGGATGAAGCTTTTGAGATTTAGGGAGACCGTGATATGAGAGGAATTAAGGAGACACAAAAGCTCAAGCTTGGGGATTCCCAAGGCATCCCAAGATAATATTTCAAGAAGTCTCAAGCATCTAAGATTGGGGATGCCCCGGTTGGCATCCCACCTTTCTTCTTTAACAACTATCGGTTAGTTTCGGTTGATCCTAAGCTTTTGCTTCTTCACATGATGTTTGCCATTCTTAGAATGTCATTTTACTTTGTTTTGCTTGATGTTTGAATAAAATATAAAGATCTTAAATTATTAAATGGGAGAGTCTTCACATAGTTGCATAATTATTCGACTACTCATTGATCTTCACTTATATCTTTCGGAGTAGTTCGTTGTTGCTCTAGCGCTTCACTTATATCTTTTCAGAGCATGGCGGTGGTTTTTATTTTATAGAAATAGATGAACTATCATGTGTCACTTATATTATTTTGAGAGTCCTAAACAGCATGGTAATTTGCTTTGGTTATGAATTTAGTCCTAATATGATGGGCATCCAAGAGGGATATAATAAAAACTTACATATAAAGTGCATTGAATACTATGAGAAGTTTGATACTTGATGAATGTTTTGAGATATGAGGATGGTAATATTAGAGTCATGTTAGTGAATAGTTGTGAATTTGAGAAATACCTGTGTTAAAGTTTGTGATTCCCGTAGCATGCACGTATGGTGAACCATTATGTGATGTAGTCGGAGCATGATTTATTTATTGATTGTCTTCCTTATGAGTGGCGGTCCGGGACGAGAGATGGTCTTTTCCTACCAATCTATCCCCCTAGGAGCATGCATGTAGTACTTCGTTTCGATAACTAATAGATTTTTTGCAATAAGTATGTGAGTTCTTTATGACTAATGTTGAGTCCATGGATTATACGCACTCTCACCCTTCCACCATTGCTAGCCTCTCTAGTACCGCGCAACTTTCGCCGGTACCATAAACCCACCATATACCTTCATCAAAACAGCCACCATACCTACCTATTATGGCATTTCCATAGCCATTCCGAGATATATTGCCATGCAACTTTCCACCATTCCGTTATTATGACACGCTCCATCATTGTCATATTGCTTTGCATGATCATGTAGTTGACATTGTATTTGTGGCAAAGCCACCATTCATAATTCTTTCATACATGTCACTCATGTGTCATTGCACATCCGGTACACCGCCGGAGGCATTCATATAGAGTCATATTTTGTTCTAAGTATCGAGTTGTAATTCTTGAGTTGTAAGTAAATAAAAGTGAGATGATAGCATTGTCCCAGTGAGGAAAGGATGATGGAGACTATGATTCCCCCACAAGTCGGGATGAGACTCCGGACGAAAAAAAGAAAGAAGAAAGGCCAAAAAAGAGAAGGCCCAAAAAAACAAAAAAAATGAGAGAAAAAGAGAGAAGGGGATGCACACCCACTTAGTTTCTTTTGTTGAGCTTTCATATACATATAGCTCTAGTGCATCCGTTGCATAGAAATCCCTACTCACTCACATTGATATCTATTGATGGGCATCTCCATAGCCCGTTGATACGCCTAGTTAATGTGAGACTATCTTCTCCTTTTTGTCTTCTCCACAACCACCGTTCTATTCCACCTATAGTGCTATATCCATGGCTCACGCTCATGTATTGCGTGAAGATTGAAAAAGTTTGAGAACATCAAAAGTATGAAACAATTGCTTGGCTTGTCATCGAGGTTGTGCATGATCCAAATATTTTGTGTGATGAAGATGGAGCATAGCCAGACTATATGATTTTGTAGGGATAGCTTTCTTTGGCCATGTTATTTTGAGAAGACATAATTGCTTGGTTAGTATGCTTGAAGTATTATTATTTTTATGTCAATATTAAACTCTTGTCTTGAATCTTATGGATCTGAATATTCTTGCCACAATAAAGAAGAGTACATGGATAAATATGTTAGGTAACATTCCACAACAAAAATTCTGTTTTTATCATTTACCTACTCGAGGACGAGCAGGAATTAAGCTTGGGGATGCTTGATACGTCTCCAACGTATCTGTAATTTTTGATTGTTCCATGCTATTATATTATCAGCCTTGGATGTTTTATATGCATTTATATGCTATTTTATATAATTTTTGGGACTAACCTATTAACCTAGAGCCCAGTGCCAGTTTCTGTTTTTCCTTGTTTTAGAGTATTGCAGAAAAGGAAAATCAAACAGAGTCCAATTGACCTGAAACTTCATGGAACTTATTTTTGGATCAGAAGCAATCCAGGAGACTTGGAGTAGACGTCACGGAAGCTTCGAGGTGGCCACGATGCAGGGAGGCGTGCCCTACCCGCCTGGGCGCGCCCCCACCCTCGTGGCTCCCCTGACCGACTTCTTTCGCCTATATATGTCCATATACCCTAAAAACTTCCGGGAGCAGAATAGATCAAGAGTTCCGCCGCCAGAAGCCTCAGTAGCCACCGAAAACCAATCTAGACCCATTTCGGCACCCTCCCAGAGGGGGGAATCCCTCTCCGGTGGCCATCTTCATCATCCCGGTGCTCTCCATGATGAGGAGGGAGTAGTTCACCCTCGGGGCTCAGGGTATGTACCAGTAGCTGTGTGTTTGATTGATACGTCTCCAACGTATCTATAATTTTTGATTGCTCCATGCTATATTATCTTCTGTTTTGGACATTATTGGGCTTTATTATTCACTTTTATATTATTTTTGGGACTAACCTATTAACCAGAGGCCTAGCCCAAAATTGCTGTCTTTTGCCTATTTTAGAGTTTCGCAGAAAAAGAATATCAAACGGAGTCCAAACGGAATGAAACCTTCGGGAATGTGATTTTCGGAACAAACATGATCCAGGAGACTTGGACCCTACGTCAAGCAACCAACAGGGAAGCCACGAGGTAGGGGGCGCGCCTACCCCTCCCCCCAGGCGTGCCCTCCACCCTCGTGGGCCCCCTGTTGCTCCACCGACGTACTCCCTCCTATATATACCTACGTACCCCCAAACGATCAAAAACGGAGCCAAAACCCTAATTCCACCGCCGTAACTTTCTGTATCCACGAGATCCCATCTTGGGGCCTGTTCCGGAGCTCCACCGGAAGGGGCATCGATCATGGAGGGCTTCTACATCAACACCATAGCCTCTCCGGTGATGTGTGAGTAGTTTACCTCAGACCTTCGGGTCCATAGTTATTAGCTAGATGGCTTCTTCTCTCTTTTTGGATCTCAATACAATGTTCTCCCCCTCTCTCGTGGATATCTATTCGATGTAATCTTCTTTTGCGGTGTGTTTGTTGAGACCGATGAATTGTGGGTTTATGATCAAGTTTATCTATGAACAATATTTGGATCTTCAGAATTCTTTTATGTATGATTGGTTATCTTTGCAAGTCTCTTCGAATTATCAGTTTGGTTTGGTCTACTAGATTGATCTTTCCTGCAATGGGAGAAGTGCTTAGCTTTGGGTTCAATCTTGCGGTGTCCTTTCCCAGTGACAGTAGGGGCAGCAAGGCACGTAATGTATTGTTTCCATCGAGGATAACAAGATGGGGTTTATTTCATATTGCATGAGTTTATCCCTCTACATAATGTCATCTTGCTTAAAGTGTTACTCTGTTCTTATGAACTTAATACTCTAGATGCATGCTGGATAGCGGTCGATGTGTGGAGTAATAGTAGTAGATGCAGGCAGGAGTCGGTCTACTTGTCTCGGACGTGATGCCTATATACATGATCATACCTAGATATTCTCATAACTATGCTCAATTCTGTCAATTGCTCAACAGTAATTTGTTCACCCACTGTAAAATACTTATGCTCTTGAGAGAAGCCACTAGTGAAACCTATGGCCCCCAGGTCTATCTTCCATCATATTAATCTTCCAACACTTAGCTATTTTCATTGCCTTTTATTTTACTTTGCATCTTTATCATAAAAATACCAAAAATATTATCTTATCATATCTATCAGATCTCACTCTCGTAAGTGACCGTGTAGGGATTGACAACCCCTTATCGCGTTGGTTGCGAGGATTTATTTGTTTTGTGTAGGTGCGAGGGACTCGCGCGTAGCCTCCTACTGGATTGATACCTTGGTTCTCAAAAACTGAGGGAAATACTTACGCTACTTTGCGGCATCACCCTTTCCTCTTCAAGGGAAAACCAACGCAATGCTCAAGAGGTAGCAAGAAGGATTTCTGGCACCGTTGCCGGGAGGTCTACGCAAAAGTCAACATACCAAGTACCCATCACAAACCCTTATCTCCCGCATTACATTATTTGCCATTTGTCTCTCGTTTTCCTCTCCCCCACTTCATCCTTGCTGTTTTATTCGCCCTCTCTCTCTCTATCCTCCCTCTGTTTCTCTATTTGCCTCTTTTTTGCCCGTTCCTTGTTTGCTTGTGTGTTGGATTGCTTGCTTGTCACGATGGCTCTTCCCCGATTTGGTGATCTTCACCTTAAAAGGTTAGAAGAAATCGAAAGCAACGTTAGGAGTTGTACGGTTTTACAATTTGAGCATAATAATTTCTTTAGAAATGAGCTTAAGGAACAAAAAAGCTTTATGAGTTATATGAATAAAGAGCTCGATGATATGTCCAAAGAATTTGATGGTTTGAGATCCCAAATTGCTTGTCTTGAGAAGTTAATAGCTGAAATTTCGAATAAGTAGGCTACCTTAGTTAATAAGATGGCCGCTAAGCCGGAAAACTATGAAAATAAAGATGAAGATCTAAAGGTTATTGATGTGTCCCCTATTAAATCTTTGTTTTACAATAAGAATCTTGATAATGATGGGACTGAATATGATCCACCTCTACCTGGAAGGCGTTCCAAAAATTTGGAGTTTTTAGATCTTGATGCTAAATTTGATAAAGGTGGGATTGAAGAGATCAAAACTCTAGATGTTAATGAACCTACTATTTTGGATTTCAAGGAATTTAATTATGATAGCTGCTCTTTGATAGATTGTATTTCCTTGTTGCAATCCGTGCTAAATTCTCCCCATGCTTACAGTCAAAATAAAGCTTTTACCAAGCATATCGTTGATGCTTTGATGCAATCTTATGAAGAAAAACTTGAGTTGTGAGTTTCTATCCCTAGAAAACTTTATGATGAGTGGGAACCAACTATTAAAATTAAAATTAAATATCATGAATGCTATGCTTTGTGTGATTTGGGTGCTAGTGTTTCCACGATTCCAAAGACTTTGTGTGATTTGTTAGGTTTCCGTGGTTTTTATGATTGCTCTTTAAACTTGCACCTTGCGGATTCCACTATTAAGAAACCTATGGTAAGAATTAATGATGTTCTTATTATTGCAAATAGGAACTATGTGCTCGTAGATTTTATTGTTCTTGACATAGATTGCAATCCTTCATGTCCTATTATTCTTGGTAGACCTTTCCTTAGAACGATTGGTGCAATTATTGATATGAAGGAAGGAAATATTAGATTCCAATTTCCGTTAAGGAAAGGCATGGAACACTTTCCTAGAAAGAAATTTAAATTACCTTATGAATCTATTATGAGAGCCACTTATGGATTGCCTACCAAAGATGGCAATACCTAGATCTATCCTTGCTTTTTATGCCTAGCAAGGGGCGTTAAACGATAGCGCTTGTTGGGAGGCAACCCAATTTTATTTTTATTCCTTGCTTTTTGCTCCTGTTTAGCAATAAATAATTTATCTAGCCTCTGTTTTGGTTGTGTTTTTTTGTGTTTAATTAGTGTTTGTGCCAAGTAGAACCGTTGGGAAGACTTGGGGAAAGTCTTGTTAATCTTGCTGTAAAAAACAGAAACTTTAGCGCTCACAAGAACTGCTGCAATTTTTATTTGGAAAGTGCTATTTAGTTAATTATTTTTTAAGATGATTAATAGATAAATCCTCACGTCCAGCAATTTATTTTAGAATTTTTGGGGTTCCATATCTTGCGCTACCTACAGATTACTACAGACTTCTGTTTTTGACAGATTCTGTTTTTCGTGTGTTGTTTGCTTATTTTGATGAATCTATGGCTAGTAAAATAGTTTATAAACCATAGAGAAGTTGGAATACATTAGGTTTAACACCAATATAAATAAATAATGAGTTCATTACAGTACCTTGAAGTGGTGTTTTGTTTTCTTTCGCTAACGGAGCTCACGAGATTTTCTACTTTAAGTTTTGTGTTGTGAAGTTTTCAAGTTTTGGGTAAGGATTTGATGGATTATAGAACAAGGAGTGGCAAAAGCCTAAGCTTGGGGATTCCCATGGCACCCCCAAGATAATCTAAGGTCACCAAAAAGCCAAAGCTTGGGGCATCCCCTCTTTCGTCTATTTCCATCGGTAACTTTACTTGGAGCTATATTTTTATTCACCACATGATATGTGTTTTGCTTGGAGCGTCTTGTATGATTTGAGTCTTTGCTTTTTAGTTTACCACAATCATATTTTCTGTACACACCTTTTGAGAGAGACACACGTGATTCGGAAATTATTAGAATACTCTATGTGCTTCACTTATATCTTTTGAGTTATATAGTTTTGCTCTAGTACATCACTTATATCTTTTAGAGCACGGTGGTCGATTTGTTTTATAGAAACTATTGATATCTCATGCTTCACTTAGATTATTTTGAGAGTCTTAAATAGCATGGTAATTTGCTTAAATAATCCTAATATGCTAGGTATTCAAGATTGGTAAAAACTTTCTTATGAGTGTTTTGAATACTAAGAGAAGTTTGATGCTTGATGATTGTTTTGAGATATGGAGGTAGTAATATTAAAGTTGTGCTAGTTGAGTAGTTGTGAATTTGAGAAATACTTGTGTTGAAGTTTGCAAGTCCCGTAGCATGCACGTATGGTAAACGTTATGTAACAAATTTGAAACATGAGGTGTTATTTGATTGTCCTCCTTCTGAGTGGCGGTCGAGGACGAGCAATGGTCTTTTCCTACCAATCTATCCCCCTAGGAGCATGCGCGTAGTGCTTGGTTTTTGATGAGTTGTAGACTTTTGCAATAAGTATGTGAGTTCTTTATGACTAATGTTGAGTCCATGGATTATATGCACTCTCACCTTTCCATCATTGCTAGCCTCTTCGGTACCGTGCATTGCCCTTTCTCACATTGAGAGTTGGTGCAAACTTCACCGGTGCATCCAAACCCCGTGATATGATACACTCTTTCACACATAAACCTCCTTATATCTTCCTCAAAACAGCCACCATACCTACCTATTATGGCATTTCCATAGCCATTCTGAAATATATTGCCATGCAACTTTCCACCATCCCGTTTATCATGACACGTTCATCATTGTCATATTGTTTAGCATGTTCAAGTAGTTGACATAGTATTTGTGGCAAAGCCACCGTTCATAATTCTTTGGGATAATTAGATTTATGCCCCTAGTTGTGTCCCACTCGTCTGTTTTACCCCTAATTCCCAAAAGTCACCGGTTCTGTCCAAATCACTTTGCTCCTCTTATGCTTTTGCCCTTTGACCGTTTGACCGTCAGTTTGAAAACTTCATAACTAATTCATACTAAATCAGAAAAATGCAAATAAGATACCAAAATGTTCAGAAAAACATCACCTATATGTCAGTGTCATTTGCATCCATGAAAAAAGTGTTGGAAAGTGCTACCACCATGAATAGTAAAATCTAAAAAAGTTCAAAAAAATTCAAAAATAATTTGGTGGCAAAGAATGACAAATGTTTTAAGTGTCTGCCAAGTTTCATCAGGGAATAACATTCATGGGTGCCGCGGCAAAAAAACAATCAACACTCCAAAATAGATTATTTTTTTGCCACGACTTCCAGGAATGTCGTTCCCTAATGAAACTTGGCAAGCACTTAGAACACTTGTCGTTCTTTGCCACCATATTTTTTGAATTGTTTTTTGAATTTTTTTAGAGTTTACTATTCATGGTGGTATCAAAAGAGCTAAAACTCGGATGTGCACTTTCCAACACTTTTTCATGAATGCAAATGACACTGGCATCTAGGTGATGTTTTTCTGAACATTTTGGTATCTTATTTGCATTTTTTGATTTTGTATGAATTAGTTATGAAGTTTTCAAACTGACGGTCAAAGGGCAAAAGCATAAGAGGATCAAAGTGACTTGGACAGAACCGGTGACTTTTGGGAATTAGGGGTAAAACAGACGAGTGGGACACAACTAGGGGCATAAATCTAATTATCATTAATTCTTTCATACATGTCACTCTTGGTTCATTGCATATCCCGGTACACTGCCGGAGGCATTCATATAGAGTCATACCTTGTTCTAGTATCGAGTTGTAATCATTGAGTTGTAAATAAATAGAAGCGTGATGATCATCATTTAATAGAGCATTGTCCCAATAAAAAAAGAAAAAAAAGAGAAAGGCGAAATAAAAAAAGAGAAGAAGGCCCCAAAAAAAAGAGAAATGAAAAGGGACAATGCTACTATCCTTTTTTCTCACTTGTGCTTCAAAGTAGCACCATGATCTTCATGATAGAGAGTCTCTTGTTTTGTCACTTTCATATACTTGTGGTAATTTTTCATTATAGAACTTGGCTTGTATATTCCAACAATGGGCCTCCTCAAGTGCCCTAGGTCTTCATGAGCAAGCAAGTTGGATGCACACCCACTAGTTTCTTTTGTTGAGATTTCATACATTTATAGCTCTAGTGCATCCGTTGCATGGCAATCCCTACTCCTTGCATTAACATCAATCGATGGGCATCTCCATAGCTCATTGATTAGCCTCATTGATGTGAGACTTTCTCCTTTTTTTCTCCACATAACCCACATCATTATACTCTATTCCATCCATAGTGCTATATCCATGGCTCACGCTCATGTATTGCATGAAGGTTTATAAAGTTTGAGATTACTAAAGTATGAAACAATTGCTTGGCTTGTCATCGGGGTTGTGCATGATGAGAGCATTCTTGTGTGACGAAAATGGAGCATCACTAAACTATATGATTTTGTAGGGATAAACTTTCTTTGGCCATGTTATTTTGAGAGGACATAATTGCTTAGTTAGTATAGTTGAAGTATTATTATTTCTATGTCAATATTAAACTTTTATCTTGAATCTTTCGGATCTGAATATTCATGCCACAATTAAGAAGAATTACATTGAAATTATGCCTAGTAGCATTCCACATCAAAAATTCTGTTTTTATCATGTACCTACTCGAGGACGAGCATGAATTAAGCTTGGGGATGCTTGATACGTCTCCAACGTATCTATAATTTCTGATTGCTCCATGCTATATTATCTTCTGTTTTGGACATTATTGGGCTTTATTATTCACTTTTATATTATTTTTGGGACTAACCTATTAACCGGAGGCCCAGCCCAGAATTATTGTTTTTTTGCCTATTTCAGAGTTTCGCAGAAAAAGAATATCAAATGGGGTCCAAACGGAATGAAACCTTCGGGAACGTGATTTTCGGAACGAGCATGATCCAGGAGACTTGGACCCTACGTCAAGCAACCAACAGGGAAGCCACGAGGTAGGGGTGCGCCTACCCCCTCCCCCCCGAGGTGTGCCCTCCACCCTCGTGGGCCCCATGTTGCTCCATCGACGTACTCCTTCCTCCTATATATACCTACGTACCCCCAAACGATCAAAAACGGAGCCAAACCCCTAATTCCACCGCCGTAACTTGCTGTATCCACGAGATCCCATCTTGGGGCCTGTTTCGGAGCTCCGCCGGAGGGGGCATCGATCACGGAGGGCTTCTACATCAACACCATAGCCTCTCCGATGATGTGTGAGTAGTTTACCTCAGACCTTCAGGTCCATAGTTATTAGCTAGATGGCTTCTTCTCTCTTTTTGGATCTCAATACAATGTTCTCCCCCTCTCTCGTGGAGATCTATTCGATGTAATCTTCTTTTGCGGTGTGTTTGTTGAGACCGATGAATTGTGGGTTTATGATCAAGTTTATCTATGAACAATATTTGGATCTTCTGAATTCTTTTATGTATGATTGGTTAGCTTTGCAAGTCTCTTCGAATTATCAGTTTGGTTTGGCCTACTAGATTGATCTTTCTTGCAATGGGAGAAGTGCTTAGCTTTGGTTAAATCTTGCGGTGTCCTTTCCCAGTGACAGTAGGGGCCGCAAGGCACGTATTGTATTGTTGCCATCGAGGATAACAAGATGGGGTTTATTTCATATTGCATGAGTTTATCCCTCTACATAATGTCATCTTGCTTAAAGTGTTACTCTGTTCTTATGAACTTAATACTCTAGATGCATGCTGGATAGCGGTCGATGTGTGGAGTAATAGTAGTAGATGCAGGCAGGAGTTGGTCTACTTGTCTCGGACGTGATGCCTATATACATGATCATACCTAGATATTCTCATAACTATGCTCAATTCTGTCAATTGCTCAACAGTAATTTGTTCACCCACTGTAAAATACTTATGCTCTTGAGAGAACCCACTAGTGAAACCTATGGCCCCCAGGTCTATCTTCCATCATATTAATCTTCCAACACTTAGCTATTTTCATTGCCTTTTATTTTACTTTGCATCTTTATCATAAAAATACCAAAAATATTATCTTATCATATCTATCAGATCTCACTCTCGTAAGTGACCGTGTAGGGATTGACAACCCCTTATCGCGTTGGTTGCGAGGATTTATTTGTTTTGTGTAGGTGCGAGGGACTCGTGCGTAGCCTCCTACTGGATTGATACCTTGGTTCTCAAAAACTGAGGGAAATACTTATGCTACTTTGCTGCATCACCCTTTCCTCTTCAAGGGAAAACCAGTGCAGTGCTCAAGAGGTAGCATTGATCTCTCTCTCTCTCTCTCGTGTTCTTGAGGTGGTATGATCTTGATGTATCACGAGCTTTGCTATTATAGTTGGATCTTATGATGTTTCTTCCCCTCTACTCTCTTGTAATGGATTGAGTTTTCCCTTTGAAGTTATCTTATCGGATTGAGTCTTTAAGAATTTGAGAACACTTGATGTATGTCTTGCACGTCCTTATCTATGGTGACAATGGGATATCATGTGATCCACTTGATGTATGTTTTGGTGATCAACTTGCGAGTTACGTGACCTCGTGAACTTATGAATAGGGGTTTGCACACGTTTTCGTCTTGACTCTCCCGTAGAAACTTTGGGGCACTCTTTGAAGTTCTTTGTGTTGGTTGAATAGATGAATCTGAGATTGTGTGATGCATATCATATAATCATACCCACGGATACTTGAGGTGACATTGGAGTATCTAGGTGACATTAGGGTTTTGGTTGATTTGTGTCTTAAGGTGTTATTCTAGTACGAACTCTATGATAGATCGAACGGAAAGAATAGCTTCATGTTATTTTACTACGGACTCTTGAATAGATCGATCAGAAAGGATAACTTTGAGGTGGTTTCGTACCCTACCATAATCTCTTCGTTTGTTCTCCGCTATTAGTGACTTTGGAGTGACTCTTTGTTGCATGTTGAGGGATAGTTATATGATCCAATTATGTTATTATTGTTGAGAGGACTTGCACTAGTGAAAGTATGAACCCTAGGCCTTGTTTCAACACATTGCAATACCATTTGTGCTCACTTTTATCATTAGTTACCTTACTGTTTTTATATTTTCAGATTACAAAAACCTTTATCTACCATCCATATTGCACTTGTATCACCATCTCTTCGCCGAACTAGTGAACCTATACAGTTTACCATTGTATTGGGTGTGTTGGGGACACAAGAGACTCTTTGTTATTTGGTTGCAGGGTTGTTTGAGAGAGACCATCTTCATCCTATGCCTCCCACGGATTGATAAACCTTAATTAGGTCATCAACTTGAGGGAAATTTTCTACTGTCCTACAAACCTCTGCACTTGGAGGCCCAACAACGTCTACAACAAGAAGGTTGTGTAGTAAACATCAAGCTCTTTTCTTGCGCCGTTGCCGAGGAGGTTAGCACTTGAAGGTATATCTTTAGATCTTGCAATTAAATCTTTTAGTTTCTTGTTTTATCACTAGTTTAGTTTATAAAAGAAAACTACAAAAAAGACCTCGATGAAGCTGCTTACATATTGGGCATCAAGATCTATACAGATAGATCAAGACGCTTAATTGGACTTTCACAAAGCACATACCTTGATAAAGTTTTGAAGAAGTTCAAAATGGATCAGTCAAAGAAAGGGTTCTTGCCTCTGTTACAAGGTGTGAAGTTGAGTTAGACTCAATGCCCGACCACTATAGAAGATAGAGAGAAAATGAAAGTCATTCCCTATGCCTCAGCCATAGGTTCTATCATGTATGCAATGCTGTGTACCAAACCTGATGTGTGCCTTGCTATTAGTTTATCAGGGAGGTACCAAAGTAATTCAGGAATGGATCACTGGACAGCGGTCAAGAACATCCTAAAATACCTCAAAAGGACTAAGGATATGTTTCTCGTTTATGGAGGTGACAAAGAGCTCGTCGTAAATGGTTACGTCGATGCAAGATTTGACACTGATCCGGATGACTCTAAGTCACAAACTGAATACGTATTTATATTGAATGGAGGAGTTGTCAGTAGGTGCAGTTCCAAGGAGAGCGTCATGGCGGGATCTACGTGTGAAGCAGAGTACATAGCTGCTTGGGAAGCAGCAAATGAAGGAGTCTGGATGAAGGAGTTCATATCCGATCTAGGTGTAATACCTAGTGCATCGGGTCTAATGAAAATCTTTTGTGACAATACTAGTGCAATTGCCTTGGCAAAGGAATCCAGATTTCACAAGAGTACCAAGCACATCAAGAGACGCTTCAATTCCATCTGTGATCAAGTCACAGAGGGAGACATAGAGATTTGCAAGATACATACGTATCTGAATGTTACAAACCCGTTGACTAAGCCTCTCTCACGAGCAAAACATGATCAGCACCAAGACTCCATGGGTGTTAGAATCATTACTATGTAATCTAGATTATTGACTCTAGTGCAAGTGGGAGACTGTATGCCCTAGAGGCAATAATAAAGTTGTTATTTATATTTCCTTATATCATGATAACTTTTTATTATTCATGCTAGAATTTTATTAACCGGAAACATAGTGCATGTGTGAATACATAGACAAACTGAGTGTCCCTAGTAAGCCTCTACTTGAGTAGCTCGTTAATCAAAGATGGTTAAGTTTCCTAACCATAGACATGTGTTGTCATTTGATGAACGGGATCACATCATTAGGGAATGATGTGGTGGACAATACCCATCCGTTAGCTTAGCATTATGATCGTTTAGTTTTATTGCTATTGCTTTCTTCATGGCTTATACATGTTCCTCTGACTATGAGATTATGCAACTCCCGAATACCGGAGGAACACCTTGTGTGCTATCAAATGTCACAACGTAATTGGGTGATTATAAAGATGCTCTACAGGTGTCTCCGATGGTGTTTGTTGAGTTAGCATAGATCGAGATTAGGATTTGTCACTCCGTGTATCGGAGAGGTATCTCTGGGCCCTCTCGGTAATGCATATCACTATGAGCTTTGCAAGCAATGTGACTAATGAGTTAGTTATTGGATGATGCATTACGGAACAAGTAAAGAGACTTGCCGGTGACGAGGTTGAACTAGATATGATGATAGCGACGATCGAATCTCGGGCAAGTAACATACCGATGACGAAGAGAACAACGTATGTTGTTATGCGGTTTGATCGATAAAGATCTTCATAGAATATGTATGAGACAATATGAGAATCCAGGTTCCACTGTTTGTTATTGACCGGAGATGTGTCTCGGTCATGTCTACATAGTTCTCGAACCCGTAGGGTCCGCACGCTTAATGTTTGATGACGATTCGTATTATGAGTTATGTGATTTGATGACTGAAGTTTGTTCGGAGTCCCGGATGAGATTACGGACATGACAAGGAGTATCAAAATGGTTGAGAGGTGAAGATTCATATATTGGAAGGTTACATTCGGACACCGAAATGGTTCGGGTCGTTTCAGATGAGTTTCGGAGTACCGGGGGTTACCGAACCCCCCCCCCCCCCGGGGGGGGAGTTCATGGGCCTTAGTGGAAAGGAGAGGAGGGCCACAAGGGAGGCCCCCCCATGGCCAGTCCGAATTGGACTAGGGAGGGGGCGGCGCCCCCTCTTTCCTTCTCCCTTCTTCCTCCTTCCCTCTCTCTCTCCCTCTCTTGGAAAGGAAGGGGACTCCAACTAGGATTGGCAATCCTAGTTGGACTCCCCTATGGCGCGTGCCCCCCTATGGTCGGCCTCCTCTCCTCCCTCCTTTATATACGTGGGAGCGGGGCACCCCAAAGGCACACCAAGTCTTCTCTTAGCCATGCGCGGTGCCCCCCTCCACAGTTACACACCTCTGTCATATCGTTGTAGTGCTTAGGAGAAGCCTTACCTGGTAACTTCATCATCAGCGTCAACACGCCGTCGTGCTGACGAAACTCTCCCTCGTCCTCAACTAGATCAAGAGCTCGAGGAACATCATCGAGCTGAACGTGTGCTGAACACGAAGGTGCCATACATAAGGTGCTTGGATCAGTTGAATCGCGAAGACGTTCGACTACATCAACCGCGTTACTAAAAGCTTCCGCTTTCGGTCTATGAGGGTACATGGACACACTCTCCCCTCTCGTTGCTATGCATCACCTAGATAGATCTTGCGTGATCGTAGGATTTTTTTTAAATATTGCGTTCACCAACAGAACCATGGTTGTACTGTCACGAACTAGCCCCACCACACATAATTGAGACTCTTCGAGATTGTACACCTACACCGCTGCACAGAGAACCAGCTACACCCATCTAACTCCAACCCCAGTAGATAGTAATCCACTTCTAGTTGGCACAGCACCATGTCCACCATAGAGTACCCCCACACAACCAGTTAGTAAGGCAACTGCAGTGCCCAAAGTACGAAGACCACCACAGCGAACCCAAACTCAACGTTTAAAGCAAAAGAGCCATTGTTCTCAGGTCAGATTTCGTAGCTATGGTTCATACTCCTTTGCTCTTGCATCACTATATTTACTCATACCAACTAATTTCGAATTTGAAGGATCCAATTGAAACTCCAATGGCGCAACAAGTATGTTTTAAACCTATTTCTTTAACTGGATTGTTGTTCTAACTTCTTGCTCTATGTTGATTTCAGTTTTAGTTATATAAACAGTTATGTTCTCATGTCATGCACATTACAAGTGTTGTTAGTGTTGTGTAGTTTCCCACACTTATATTCTGTCTATGCTGCTGTGTCTCAAAAAGATATGATTTAAACTGTGTCTCTATCTTGATTTGACAATATAAACTAGAATGATATAGACAACACAGTGACCATAGTACATAGATATATGTTCGTTTCATGTTGTTATCATGTCCACCTGACTACTGAACTAGTTTACCAAAATGTGTTTCATATACTACATGCTAAACTTGTGATGTGTCTACTTGTTTCTCTTGTAGAATGCAGACAGGATATTGGAGAAGAGCACCCCATTATGCAATGGTAGAGAAAGTAATGCAGATAAGGTTCGAGATAGTGAGATAACCCTGTTGGTCTCCAAGAAAGGTGATAAAAACTATCTTGTAGACAGTGAGACAACCCCAAAGTCCTGCCTTGATGTAGTGTTCGAGTTACTAGCCACTACCGCTGGCACAAGCTCTTCGAAATCGCCGCTTGAATCACTTCGGCTTCTTGAGTCTCAGCTATACAAGCTAAACGCATCAGTCAGTTGTGCTGCGGCAAGAAGCCAAAGGACTGAGGAAGTCCTTATAGGATTCAGATGCATGCTTTCTGGTGCAATAGCAAGCGTTGGAGGATTTTAGCGCCAAACAAGAGAAATCTAATAAGCTTGCTAAGCTTCCTGCCAGCATTGTGGGTACCCAGGATATCATTTCCTGAGCTCTTCTGAAGTGGTTTCAGTTTTGGACTTGTTTTGCTGCCGTGTTTCTTTGCACTGGTGCCCAATTTAGACGCCCAGTGTATGTAATATGCTGCTTTGTTCACTATATTTGCTCTGGTGGTAAACTTTGATGTCCAGTGGATGTAGTATTTGTAATAGTCGTAATAGCCTAGCGTAAGTTGCTTACTTATTTATTTTCTTATTGTCTTGTTTTTTTTTGTAGTCACTATAGTTCTTTTTCCGTGGTAACCTTTTTATTTAGAACTAGGCCGCAATAACCATGGGAAACATACGGATAGTTGTAACCACGATATTGCAGCCTACTGTAGCGACCATGAGCCTCCTACGGTTCGTATGATCCATGGGCCTTCCACGAGCCATATGATCAATTAGTCAAACATGGACCGTACTATTTGTGGGCCAATAGCGGTCCGCAATGTGAGCCGTAAAAGGTCTAGAATGGGAATCGTCTGTTTATGTGCCAACTATAACGGGTGGTTAATAGGCCGGTATGTATAACTGGCTTAATTCTATCGACGGGCATAACAAGTCATTAATGGGTTGTATTAGATGACGCTATGAAAACGGCCCATTAGACTAACGGGCCAGAAATTGGCTGACTGTAACCACGAGCTGAATTTGGCTCATCAGTGCAACAGGCCTGTAACAGACCGTAAGTAATCGCATGCTAGAAATTAGCCCAAGAATAAATGGCCCCTTAGAGGGCCGAAAGGTAACACGGGATGGAAACGGCCCAACAGAATAATGGGTCGTTAATGGGTATAAAGTGATTTACTGTTCACTATGGGCCAGTTTCACCATGGGCCGTTAAAGGGCCCTGAGTTACAAAGGGCATCATATGGGCCGAAAGACGTCATGAGCCAGACATGTGCCGGAAGTTACAACGGGTTGGAATCATATTGGAGGGCCCAGATGACGCTACTGGGCCTAATTTGGATAGGCCATAACGGGCCACGAGTTAGCGGACTATAATGGGCTATATGCAAACATGCCGTTAACAGGCTTTTCGTGCCCGGCCCGCTACCTTTTGACCAAGTCAAATGGGCTGGCCTTTTGACCTAAATGGACCACTGTTGGGCCGAGCCACGTGTTGAGTATCATAGGCGCGTCCTATCCATTCGCTAAATGACATTTGTCCCAACGCGGAGCTGACACGTGGTTCCTTTAGCCAATGAGAATTTTACACATGGAAAATCTCTATTGGCCGTTGTTGTTAACGGGTTATCAGATTCAAAACAGGACCCGATAGCTTAACGGTGACCCGTTACGGTGGATGCCACGTGTCGGTTACCCTTGACGAAAACACTTCCAAGACGCGCCATTTATTGTCATGGAAGTGGTCACTTCCGTGATGATAATTTAAGTATTGTCATGGAACACTTCTACAACAGCACATGTATGACTATCTTGATTTTATCATAAAATCATCATGGATGTACATGCATGACAGAAAACGAGGCCTACTGTGACAAACACGTATCATCACAAAAATGTTTTTTTAGTGCACCATGAAGAACGAGGAGGAGGAGGAGCGGCTGGTGCGGGTCGTCATGGAGACTCCAATAAGGAGTTCAAGCGGAGCCAGGAGGCACGGTGGGAGGGGCTGGAGGAGATGCTGGCGCTATTGGTCGCCGGAGACGTCTACATGCCGGAGCTGGATGTGAAGCAGGAGGTAAAGGAGAAGGTGATGGAGGAGGCGATGGAGGACCGGCCGCCCACCCCGATGTGGAACCAGTCATTGTACGGGCAGTCGTGGTTGTGGACGACCATGGTGCCATGCAGCCAGTCATCGCCGCCGCCACTAGCGCCACAAGCGGCATGGGAGCCGTGGTCACCACCGCCGCCGCCGCAGCCTGCAAAGGACGCCGCCCCTTTTTGGGGGCCGCCACCCCACCTCTGGACGCCGCCTCCCTACATCGATCTGACCAGGGACGACGAGAAGGAGGACGGTGGCGCCTGAAGACAACTCAGTATCGGCGGCAGGTCTACCTTTTATATTTAATTTTAACTTAAGTACTACGTGCGGGTCGTAACTCTCATGGACAGTTTAATTAAGTTTGTTATATATTTATGTTTTAAGCTATTTTGCAATGACTTTTTCTATTTTTTTAAAGTTGCAATGCCCTTTTTTAAGTGTAGATCTGGGAACGGCCATGCCTTGGGTGCATCGACCAGCGAACGGCCCAAACCGGACATGTGTGTCCGTTTTGCCGATCCAAAGAGACAGAATCCACACAAAACGGACGTGCATTTAGGGTCATGCGTTGGAGTTGGTCTAAGATGTTGTCCTCTAGGTATGCACAGGTCATACCACCAGAGTATGCAATTTAAAAGAAGACTCTAAAAATCTGGAACTTGTCCAAACTCAGGCAAAAGGCAAGTATTTTTCGTCATTTAAATAAAATACGAACCAACACCTATAGTTGCCTATCAGTTGCTATGGTTAACTTTTCTGAAATATCAGCATTGTGTGAAATGCCATCTCATATATAAGTAGACACCAACTGCTACACTATCACTGAACGAACATTACTACACCTATCAATCAGGCATATATGACGAAACAAAACAAGGCAAACGACATGCTCCAGCGACGTGTTATATATGACGGCACTGTTGCTAGCTAGTAGCCCAATATTTTGACAATTCGCATGTTAAAGTTGGTAGAGGAACACTGTTCCCCTTTATGTATAGGTAGGACATACTTGCGTCGTGAGGCACTATATATTGCTAGCTAGTCAGCATAATTGTTGGCACTTAGCTGATGATCAGGTGAACTGCACTTGTCGATGAAGCCATGCATGGGCCACGTAAACATCTGAATGCACGTGTCAGGGCCTCGACGAGCCGCTAATTGCCAGGTTTCCAAGCAAAATTTTTTTAGAGATGTGATGGGTGATGCGAAAGCGAAACTAGCACGTAACGCACCCACACGCACATATATGTAAATTGGCCATGATTATTTGCACCAATATCTCCTTCTAGATTGGAAGAGGTGTCAAATGTGAATTAATCTAGTTAATTGTCCTTAAAATGAACACCAAGTTCGGCTCTAAATGATCCAAAAAGTATGGCGTAAATGGTTACTAATTTACCTTATTTTTTGAAAATCAATGAAAATGCGCAGCAGAATCCTACTGTTTCCCTAAAGAAATCGGTTATTAATAGTGTCTCTTGAGGATCTCACAAAAAACAAAATAATTGTGTCTCTTGAGCATCCAAAATTTGTACCTGACAAGTTGGTTAAGTGGTTAACGAGTGGGAACGAGCTAGTTCACACGGAGAATATCAATACTCCCAACAGCTAATGCGTGGCGACATATGATTGGTGCTCATACTAGGCACTGCCACGTGTCCCTAGTGAGGTCACGAAGTGCTCTTGCCACTGCCGTATAAATTTGCTGTTCATTTGACTGCCACTTTCATTCTACTAAAGTGATTCTTTTGAGTGCCTTTTTACACCCGCGAAATAAATGTTGGGTGCACGTTGGTTGACATACGTAGGATCACTCGAATGTGCTCCAACCATTGTTCCTAATGAAAATGTCAACTGCTTTTTTTTCCTGGAAACCAAACAGGAGAGATAGAAGGAACATGTACAGTTAATTTAGCTCAACAAAGGAAAGATGTCAATTGGTTTTGATCTTTTGGTGTCGATGCCCCATAGTGAATGGTTCATGTGTGTACTTAAACTTTCGATCTTTATTTGTCAGTTTAACACTAAAATAAAGATGATAAAATAGATAATAAAAGTAGAGATGATACCCTGCGCGTTGTTGCTGGAGTTAATCGCCATTATTTTAGTAAGAATTGAGAGTAAGAAACATTTGTATTTAGACTAACAATATGTGAATTGAAACTAAATTACATATACTTTATTGTATTTGATTATTTTGTAATTGTAGAATATTTCTTGATATGAGTAGCATGCATAGTGCATATTGATATGGGTATTTTTCCCTTGATGGTGGCATGGTGAGGTGGCACAGGTGCATGTGCCAAGAAGTAGAGTTAGTAGACACTGAATATGAGTAGTATGCATAGTGCATTTTAATGTGTTTTCACATGCATGATGGCATAGTTGCATGTTGAGAGAATTGAAGTCAGTGGGGATCAACTATTTAGGTATATAGGATAGCAGCTTAAGGAGAAAGCTTAAACATACATAAATAATTGGTAAACTTGAAGTATTTCAAAAGTTGATAAACTTGAATAACTGGTAAACATACATAAAAACTACATTAATTTTTTCAAAGTCACTGATAAACTTGAAGCTTTTGAAAAGTTGTATAAACCACTCAATGTGAAAAGTAAAACTACATAGCATAGTATTCAGAAAGCCTCTGTCAAGGCAGGCACGCTCCATTGTTGTTGGCCAAGGAAGAAGAACAAGATCACAAAATGGATGAAATATGAGATCCGAAAAAATAGAATCTAAAACAACTTGATCCACATGAGGCGAAGATATAGTAGAAACTAAAACTATCCGCAAAAAAAAAACTAAAACAACTTCATCCTAGTGAGGCGAAGATATAGTAGAAACTAAAACTATCGTAAGAAAAACTAAAACAACTTCATCCTAGTGAGGCAAAGATATAGACTCGCACGTTAGATTACCACTCTATAGACCAGGAGCCGATCACAATGTTACCATCTTCGTCATAATCGATCGCAATGCTGAAAGACACAACCATGAAAATATCATGTAAAAATATCTGAGTTATCACATCGGCAAACTAAAACCGTGGATCAACACAGCAGGAGCGGCATCTGCAGATTAATTTCTAGTCCATATACTCACTATCTCTCCGTGAAAGAAAGTGAATATTCAAGGCATCATACATGTATATCATCCAAATTAAACACCTGGTGCAACTCAGTCATACACGGTTTCTAGCTTTCGCCATCTGAGGTTGGGAAGATATGCTTAACTAAGTAGGTGTATACGTAGTAGTTGCTGTCCCGGAACTAGATTTGTGTGGAAAATGACTCATCTGATGCCGTGCCGGAGCACAAAGCAGGAAAAGTTGCACCGTCCAAAAGACTCGTTCAAAAAGGTATCCTGTAAATTAACCTAATCAGTCTGGTAATCAGGAACTGCATCATAAAGTGGGATAATGGGGTTATATATACATATTGCTGTAGCGTGATAACACCGACCTACAGCTCCCAAATATTTTCTTGACTCTTGCAATATATCCAGTGATCAAGAGAATCGGATATGTAAAAATTGTTTGTGAATCTAACACGTGTAATCTTCAAATTTTACATGTAAAAATTGTTTGTGAATCTAACACGTGTAATCTTCAAATTTTACATATAAATTGCGGTGCTTGGCAACGACAAAAACAATGCTTTATATTTTTTGCACCTTAGTTTATTGAGTTATAAGCACTCCAGGAATGCTAAATCTATGATTTCTTGCGATGACCCATTGCTGTGCTTCCGCCTTAATTCGATCCAAGATACGCTGAGTCGGGGTGTGTATCTTGCCGAACACTCTTTTGCTCCTATCTTTCGAGACGGACCAAACGACCAGAATAATTAAGGATTTGAGGACAATCACCGTTACCAGTATAGTTTAGAACTTGGAGATCAATCTAGTGAAGCAAGCCAGGATCGGACACGTGTACCGGTGGGACCAGTCAGTTGGGCGGAAAAGTACTCTGCAGCGAATCAGAGCGAGACAGCTGCCCCTTTGTTCCCCAAGGTGGAGTAACTTAGGTGGCATGAGTGCACGTCATCGTCATTAGTTTAATGACACTGCTGTTTACAGGCGACCTGACTACAAGATCACGGAAAGATCTTCTTAAGCTGCGGTGAATATAAAATTATCAAGACACTAAGAGTATATTACTAATGACTGCTAGGTTGCCAAAATTGGGCACATTACATCAGATTTGATGCACACTAATATTTTAATTAGATAAAAGCTAATTAAATGTGTACTGGAGTACATACGTGTGATGAAAATGAAATGGACTGCAGTTCTAACTTGCACGCCTGGTAGTGTTGCTGTGGGTGCTGTCATTTTAACTGACAGTTGGCGGAAGCCGAGTCAGCATTTTATACCAGTGCATATTTCACCGACTGCTTAGACGAGAGACACGTATGGCGTACGAGGAGTAATAATCTCTGTTACACACGTACAGGTTTTGGAAGAATTTTTTATCTCGCGGACCACGTCAAAAAGAGAGCAAAGCGTGGGCGGTGGCTCGGGTCGGTCTTCTCCGTGTCTGTGTGAGTGGCATCAAATTAGAAGGCAGGCACATCCCACGTGCTGCGCTGCACCACAAGCGGCAGTCCCCATCACAACCATGGTCAAGCCTTTCTGTTCTCTCTGTTTCTTTCCATTGTTGGAGGCTGTCCATGGGCAAGAGCTCACCGCCACCAAATGGAAAGGCTTAAGCCAGCACGACAAAGAATTATCGACCGATGCAGGCAGCCATCTTCATTTACGGATCAACTTCTGTAAATAAGGAACCTTGCAGGAGCAAAAGCAAAAGCAAGAAGGATGGCGCTAGAGGGGACGCGCAAATGGTTCCATGATGGATGGTTCTCGGCTTTCTGAGTTGCAGATTTGTGCTCGGTATTATGAGTGGTTTTTGTCATGTGTTTTCCTCGAGTTGTATTGAGTCGATTGCTTTTCTTTTGCGATACTGCGACCCATATGTTGCGGGTTTCGGTAGTAATGTGTTGGTGGCTCCACGGTTTGGGAGTAGTTCACATGTGGATGTGGATGAGGTCGTGCTTTTGAGCATGGTCGTGACAGTTTTCGTCTGTTTTGTCAAAAATTAACTTGGCAACTCTCTTCTTCTGTGGAGAATAACCTGGCCTTGAAGTGACTTACCTATTCACCTCTTCTTCAAGCAAAAAAGGCGGCTAGGATTTCTGCATCCCGTCGGTGGCGCCGCCGATCCACTTCTTCTCTTATGGCCTTAGAGCTATGTGAACACGATGGATCCCGGCCCTTGCAGCCGTTAGGGCTTCATTTTTACATGTTTTTTTCCTATGGTTTGTGTTCTGCTCAGGAAGACAAGATGGAGGCGGCTTTCTGAAGCTGGGATAAATTTCTCCGCACCTAGCCCATGTCCTGGTGGTGCGTCTAGAATCATCAAAGGGCGTGTAGAGGTGTGTCTCCAGCCGATCTCACATGATTTGGTCGGTGGTTGTCTTTGTCTTCAGGTTGGATACTTTCGATCTACACTTCTCTTCATCGGTGGTGATTATTGTTCTGGTGCGCTGATCTTATCTGGTGTTAGCATGATGACTTTTTGACTGTCTATTATAACAAGTTTACCCGGCTCCGGTGAGGGATGGGTGATGGAGGCGCGCCTTCAGCTTGCGTCAATGCTTGTGGTGGTTGTTAGGTGGTTTGCGGATCTAGATGTAATTTTAACTATTTCTAGTGTTCATTGTACTCCCACGATTGATAATTAATAGATCGAAAGTTTTCCTACAAAAGAACACTCTTATTCTTGTTAATTAATGGATGAGGCAAAGTTTTTTTCTCCATTTAAAAAAAACTAAAACTGCGACAGGAATTATGGCACGGGAGGAGTAGAAAAGATTGATTAAAGTCTGGTCCATTGGATTGGCTTTGATTGCTTATCTACAACCATTTAGACTAGCCACAATGGGTAGAAACATAGAGTAGTAACATGCGTATGTTACTAGTCTTTGTTACTACCTCTATAGTGGGGAGTAACATATGTGTGATAACATGCAATACTTTATTTATTACGCTATAGACTCATCTTGCCTTGATATATGTGATGTTACTCATACTAGTAGTAACTAGCTATGTTACTATTTTCCTCTTTTCCTTCATTTATTGTTTGCCACATCATCTATTTTATCTACAAATATGTGATGTTACTACCTATGTTACTCCCATTGTGGGTAGTCTTATTTGCAGTCAAGTAGGCGAAGTCGTTGGTTACCACTTTGTTTGCAGATAAGGAGGAAATGTTCGCGCACACGTATGTATGTGTGCGCAGACAAGTGTGGGAGGGGGGAGGGGTGATGAACATCTTCGGAGATGACCTAAAATGATGCATAGGTTAAAGCTGGTATTCCGGCCAAAAAAAAGGATGGATGATACAATACAACCCTTGAACTGTTGGGTGTGTAGCTTCAAATGGCTACAGTTGGGTAACATACCTAAACCACAATTCTTGGATATGTGTGTCGGTTACAGTTAAGGTAAAGACTGGCAATGGAGGGGATGCATCCGGTTCTTCCCCGAAATCAAGCAACTGGAGTAGAAACAAAGGTGGTGTGAGCCCCAGCATGCCTGATGCGTCGTGCTTCTCGTGCTAACATGAAAGTATGATTCATGGATACCATCAGCCGAGTGAGGGGTAGGGCAAAGACGTTTAGGTTCTTCTTTTCCACATTCACAAACCTCCACATGTTCTCCATGTTGAATCCAGAAGAGATCATTTCTTGACAACTTAGTTATGTCCGGCAAATGTTCCCTTCTTTGGGCACTTTTTTCCAAGAAAACTTCACATAGTACATACTCCCATGTTAAGGAATTCCGGGTCAGCGGGGGCTCTGATCCCGTGTGGACTAGTGGTTACTACTAGTGATTAGCATCAGATCATAATGCAAATTAACGACCGAATTCTTCTTTTGCAGCGAGTGTTTGGTGGCGTGCATGCAGTGCAACTGCAATGGTACGTTCGTAGCTAGGCCGCTCGTTCAATCGACACCGACGCGACCATGGCCGGGAATGAACAATCTGAAAACGCCAAATCGATAGATACAGATTTTGTGTACCTACTAGGGAAGAAAGAACGGTAGGGGTGAAGGTAGTGTGGAGGAGAGACGAAGGCCGGCCGGGCGGACCAAGACGGGAGAGCAGCCTAGTTGCAGCATGCGACCATTTCATTTATGAATGTGTGCATCTGACGATATAGACAGCAATGCAAAATAAAGTTTTCAACCAAAAGTACTAACATCGACATGTTTTCAATACAGCCAAGCCCCAAGAAGGTATATTTGGCTGTGTGCATCCCATAAATCTAAGCACATACTGTGGGCGCCCAAGTTCTTGTCTAAACAAAGAGGAATTATATTATTTTTTCTGCACACATACATGTAGATATGCCCTGCATATTTGCTATTTTCGTTAAAAATGTTTATTTGTATAAGCTACACCAAATACGGTTTAAACATTTGTATTTGATATTTGCACATATTTATTTCAATTTTAAGAAGACAAGTCCAACTGCATACTCGGAATTTTAGGGTACCCTCAAACAAACATGAGCCTCTAATTTTGGGGAAATGAGAACCGTGGCTTAGCCCCGTGGTCAGCAGGCTGTGAAAACCTGCGCACCTGCCCGAGTCCGGGTGCCCCTACTCGCATTCCCAGCATGTACTCACCATCGCATTCCCAGCATGTACACACCAGTCTCCTAAATGATTCTTACAATGCATTGTAAGAAATATCCAAAATCATTTATCCTCGGGAAAATAATAGTAGCATCATTGTTTCACACAGTTTTCTTACATTCGAGTTGCCCCCTCTCTCCCCCTCAAGTGAAAATCTCTATCTAGGTTGAAATCCAAGTGAAATACATGTGTTGTTTGGACCCATAGGAAAATAAATCTAATTTCAAGCAATTTCAAAGCAAAAAAAAACTCAAATAGACCATTTAACTTACAATAATTTTTTGAATATTACTTACCTCTTGGGTAAAGCTGACTATTATGCTAGCATTTAACAATGTAATATTTCTATTAAAGATGGTTTTACAGTTACGCATGCAATAGAGAATTGCCGAGGACCATGTCACCGGACATTAGAATTCATGCAAGTGTAAACAGGATTAAACACATATTTATCTCACGGAAATTTTGAAATGAACTAGAATGTGTATATCGACATGTCGAACACAACTTGGTAAATATCAAGAGGAATATCTCACTATTTATAAAAAAAAACTACTCCCTCTGTAAACTAATATAAGAGTGTTTAGATCGCTATAGTGATCTAAACACTCTTATATTAGTTTACCGAGGGAGTATAAAAAAGAGTACTACAAATAATTCACATTTCCACGAGAAATTAAAAAGTCTCACATTTTTTAATTATGGTTGGCTTCATTGAAACGTGCCACAAATAATTAAAATGTATGTTTAATGTTTGTGTTATATTTCTTAAAATATTTTGAAATAATACTCAAATAATAGATATGTGTATGTAATTTCTAAATATATTTGAAACTATATTAAATAGAAAAATATGCCTATATAAAATGTTTTTATATTTGATAGAAAAATTCTATAGTATTGATCAATAATTTATAGAAGTGTCAATTGAAAAATTTACGGAAATAATTGAAAAATATGTGAAATAGTTTTCTAACATTTATAATTTTATTCACATATGATTGAAATAATTGAAAGAACCATGGAAACATTTAAATTGCATATGTAAATATGTCCAAGTAATGAAAAATTGGCACCCTCGTAAATTTTTCTGATAGAAAAAATAGTAAAAGGTTTTAAATTTTGGTCAATGTTTGTGAATTATGTAAGTTTAAAAAAAATGAATTTTTTTATCAATTTATGTTCTAAAAATACTGCTATTTTTGTGTTGGTAAAATAAAAGAATATTCAGGGGGAAATGATCTTATAAAAAAATTAGGATAACAGTAATTTCTTTGAAATATTATTTTGGAGAATCATGGTGAGGCTATATGAAATGTTGTTGAATTTATTTTTAGTTTTACTGAAATATTAAGTAAAAATATTTTAACTATATGAAATTTGTGTTAGGTACTATACAATAATAATTTTTTTTAAAGTCAAACTGTGATAATTTTTTAAAAAAATGTTTAGAAAATTAAGAAAAAAAATGAAAATCATGTGCAATGTGTGTGTAATGTACCTTAAATTAATTAAATATGACTGAAAGGATTGAAATTTGTGAGCGTATTGATGAAGTTTGTTTGCCACAACGAAACGTGCGAAATATAAACTGGAGATAGAAATCACTAACGGAAATAATCAAAGAGAATAGGATGTGGTGTGGTATTGCGTACCTTTGGAGGTGGCAGCATGCGATTGGTTGAGAGCACTCGTGAGAAATGCTCTCGCAGCAACACGAGACACAACACAAGTACTAGTAGTACGCGCGTGGTGGGAAATCCCCAAATTGCCCCCACATGAGCATACGTACATAGGCAGAGGAAGAAAAAAGAAAGGAGACGAGAAGAAAAAGAAAGAAAAGAAGAGTGGAGAGGAAGGGAAGGGAAGGGAACGGAAAAGAATTCTATGAGAACAGGTTTCATGTGAGACTTATCCTGATGAATGACACGTGGCATTCACAAATTAGAAAGCATCTACCCCATCCTTCATTTGAAATTAGGAGAGAAAAGATTAGATGCTTTGGGATTTGTAAATACTACGTGTCATCCATTAAGACGGGTCTTACTTATTAACCGTGAGACCTGGTCTTATAATTTTTTTTTCGAAGGGAACGCGGTCGTGACTGAAGTGGGGAGTGAGGCACCACGTGGTCTCCTGCCACTCACCTTGGGCCGTTTCAACACTCCTCCCCTCCCCTCCCCTGTCCCGCCTCCCCCCTCCCAAACTCTATAAATATAGCTCTCCCACTCCCACCCTTCCCCATCTCATCTCACTCCCTCACTTCCTCTCCCCTCTCACCCGAACGCCAATCATCCGCGCTCGCCGGAGCATCGAATCGAATCGAACCGGCCGGACTCCCGCCTTCTTCTCCTTCTTCTTCTTCCGAGGACCAGCGATGCAGACTCTGTCCGCGCAGCCCCTCGCCTCCTCCTCTTCCTCGATACAGCGCCAAAATGGGCGCCGACGGGGCAACAGCTCCGTCCGGTTCGCGCCCCGCGCGGCCGCCGCGGCGGCCGACTCGGTGCTGATCGCCGCCTCCACCAGCACGGCCCGCCCGCCGGCGTACCTGCCATCGCCCTCCACCAGGAAGGTCCCCGGGTACGAGCAGTCCGCGCCGCCTGCCATTGCCTCGCCGCAGAAGCAGGGGAGCAGCAAGGACGGGCAGAGCAAGGGCGGCCTCAACTTCTTCCAGCGCGCGGCGGCCGCGGCGCTCGACGCCTTCGAGGAGGGGTTCATCCACAATGTCCTGGAGCGGCCCCACGCGCTGCCGCGCACCGCCGACCCCGCCGTGCAGATCGCCGGCAACTTCGCCCCCGTCGGCGAGCAGGCCCCCGTGCGCGCGCTCCCGGTCTCCGGCCGCATCCCGCCCTTCATCAACGGCGTCTACGCCCGCAACGGCGCCAACCCCTGCTTCGAGCCCACGGCGGGGCACCACCTCTTCGACGGCGACGGCATGGTGCACGCCATCCGCATCCGCAACGGCGCCGCCGAGTCCTACGCCTGCCGCTACACCGAGACGGCCCGCCTCTCCCAGGAGCGCGCCGTCGGGAGGCCCGTTTTCCCTAAGACCATCGGCGAGCTCCACGGCCACTCTGGCATCGCGAGGCTGGCACTGTTCTACGCGCGCGGCGCCTGCGGCCTCGTCGACCCGTCCCACGGCACCGGCGTCGCCAACGCCGGCCTCGTCTACTTCAACGGCCGCCTCCTCGCCATGTCCGAGGACGACCTCCCGTACCAGGTCCGCGTCACCGCCGGCGGCGACCTCGAGACCGTCGGCCGCTACGACTTCGACGGCCAGCTCGACTGCGCCATGATCGCGCACCCCAAGCTCGACCCCGTCTCCGGCGAGCTCTTCGCGCTCAGCTACGATGTCATCAAGAAGCCGTACCTCAAGTACTTCTACTTCCACGCCGACGGCACCAAGTCCGCCGACGTCGAGATCGAGCTCGACCAGCCCACCATGATCCACGACTTCGCCATCACCGAGAACTTCGTCGTCGTGCCCGACCACCAGATGGTGTTCAAGCTCGCCGAGATGTTCCGCGGCGGCTCGCCGGTGATGCTCGACAAGGAGAAGACCTCCCGCTTCGGCGTCCTCCCCAAGTACGCCAAGGACTCGTCGGAGATGATGTGGGTGGACGTGCCCGACTGCTTCTGCTTCCACCTCTGGAACTCGTGGGAGGAGCCGGAGACGGACGAGGTGGTGGTGATCGGCTCCTGCATGACCCCCGCCGACTCCATCTTCAACGACACGGACGACCACCTCGAGAGCGTGCTCACCGAGATCCGGCTCAACACGCGCACCGGCGAGTCCACGCGGCGGGCCATCCTGCCGCTGGAGAGCCAGGTGAACCTCGAGGTGGGCATGGTGAACCGCAACATGCTGGGCCGGAAGACGAGGTACGCCTACCTGGCCGTGGCCGAGCCGTGGCCCAAGGTGTCCGGGTTCGCCAAGGTGGACCTGGTGACCGGCGAGCTCACCAAGTTCGAGTACGGCGAGGGCCGGTTCGGCGGCGAGCCGTGCTTCGTGCCCATGGACGGCGAGCACGCCCGCCCCGGCGCCGAGGACGACGGCTACGTGCTGTCCTTCGTGCGCGACGAGGCCGCCGGCACATCCGAGCTCCTGGTCGTGAACGCGGCCGACATGCGGCTCGAGGCCACCGTGCAGCTGCCGTCCCGCGTCCCCTACGGCTTCCACGGCACATTCATCGGCGCCGCCGACCTCGACGCCCAGCACTAATCGATTCCTTGGTTCTTTGGCCACACCTGCCCCCGCCATTGGCCCTCTCGCTCTCATCACTCCGAGCTTCTCGGAGGCAGAGAAGCAGAGGACGAGCAGAAATGTGGAGGGAAAAGCTTTTCCAGAGGGAGCCACACAGGAGGTCCCCGGAAGCGGTTGCCCCAAGGCATGGATACAGTTAGCGGCGGTTACACACCATCACTCTCTCTTCATCACTTGGTTTTTTGGTCACTTTTTTTTTACCTTTTCACCTTTTACCCATATTAGTAAATGGTAAATCAGTTAGGGTAGTAATACTAGTGGAGTTTAGGGAGGGAGAGAGCTTGAAGCTCTGGCACTGTGGGTGTACAGGGTGCTGAGAGCTCAGCTGGATTCTGTTCTTCTAGAGAGAGAGAGAGAGAGAGACAAGAGAGGGGAATTGAACCACCCAGTTGTGCTGGAGCTGGAGTGACTCCTGCAACTGAGGTGCTGTTGGGGACTCAATTCCTTCTCTCTGCTGTGTATATATACTCCTCATGATCACTGTCATGTCATATAGTAAAGCTTGATCATGTTCATCTTCCTTCCAATGTGTCTATGTGCTCTGCTCTGCTCACCAAACGCCCCTCTCTCTTTCTATCATGTCTGACTGAATTGTCTTGCTCACCGATAATTCAACTCGGAGCTCGGGCTCATCTATATCGGTGAACAGTAAAACTAAATTAAATTAAATTAAATCGTAAAAAATAAAAAAACCTGAAACCTTTTTGGACGCAAGATGCTTGAGTGCGCGAGGTGCGTGCGAAAATCCGTGGGCATATAACATTGGAGGAGCTCGCCCGCCAAAAAAAATCAGGTATGAACATTGTGTTTTTTCAAACTTTCTCACAAGCCTGAAAATTGAGTTTTTTACCACGAGCTACTCGAATGTAAAAACTCTACCAAATTTAGCACAGGCATCACACATTCGACCATATTGCACAAAAAAATAAATTTTTTTTTGAATTTTTCTGCTATTTAAACGATTTTACTATTCACACAAAGAGCATCTGCGCCTGGGTGCAGAAACGCCGCATCCCTTACTTATCTTTGTACTCAGTAAGTCTCTCTGTTTTCACTGAACTGGTGTGCTCATCAGATAAATCCGGGCGTGTGTGTCGGCTTGTGGGGTTTCTGTTGGCTTGTTGTTCCTGTTCCTGTTCCTGCGTGCGGCCGCATTATTTGCATAGCAAGGTTGGTGCCACATTAAAACACCGGCCTTTGCCTTTGCCTTTTGCTTGGTTGCCTTTTTTTTCTTTGCCTTTTGCTTGCTTTCGCCCCTACACCACACACAATCTGTGGGGCTGCTCATCTTTTTGTTTGTTTGGTGGTGTCTGTCTCCTTCTCCTTCAATTTGGGGAGAATTGATTCAGATGCCTGCCTTCGGTTTGAGGCGAATTGATGATTGGAGACCACCGTCCTCCATTCAATCTTTTTTTTTGGGGGGGGGTGGGGGGGGAGGGGGGGGTGAATTTGCATGTGAAAAGCAAGAGTTGTGGTGAATTGAACTCAACCTTCCAATCATAATTGGTCTGTGATCCAAACATGGAGATTTCACTGTAATTTTAAGGGTTTTATTGTGTTGTAAATCTCCCTTCTTTTGCGAGAAATCTTTCGACCTATTCATCAGCTGTCAAGATAGTATAAAGAACACCAAAAATAAAAAAAATATACATCCAATTCCATAAACCACCGACTACAAACACTAGAGCGAGCCAAAGGCGTTGCTGTCATCGTTCCTCCCTCCTCGGAGCCGGTAAAATATTTTTGCCATTGTAGTAAAGCCCCATAAAACCAACGCACCGGAACAACAACCATCGCCGGTGAAGAGAAGTGTAGATCGGAATGATCCAATCTGCAGACACACAGATGTAGTCGAACGAAGACCCGATCCAAACGGATCCACCAAAGACAAATGCCCGACAGGATCTCACAAGATCTGCCGCTGACACACCTCTACATGCCGTCTGACGATGCTAGAAGCACCCCCGGGATAGAGGCTGGGCCGGAAGAATCTTATTCCATCTTCAGAAAGTTGCCATTGTCTGGTCTTCCTGATTACGGCACAAACCCTAACAAATTATCTTCACAAAAGTCTAATTTGTTGAATCGAAATGAAGCCAAGAAGATACAAACAAAATGAGCGTACACCTGACCTCTGGATAAATAACATGCACACAGCAAACACTAGCGTGCACAAAAAATCACCGGCCTCACACGTTCCTGGAATCTACACTGAGCTAATGAAGCAGGTAACCCAACAGCCGTCACTGCTCTCTCCGCCGTTTAGTGCATCAAAAGACAAAATCATCTTGGCATTCAAGGTGATAAAAACTAAGCCAATCCCAAAGTGGCTTCACATTTGAAAAATTAAGGTGCCTTTAAATGTGGTTTGTTCACAAGAAAGTTATTTTGACTAGGGACAACTTGACAAAGCGTACTTGAGAAGGTAGTAAACGGTATTGTTTCTGTGATGAAGATGAGCCTATCCAACATCTTTTTCTCAAATGCCCACTATCCAAATTACTATGGTGTACATTACATGTATCTTTTAATGTCAGTCCTCCTAGTAGCATTGTCGCTTTATTTGGGACGTGGCTAAACGGGGTAGAGTCTAAAACAGCGGCGCATATTCGAGTCGGAGTGTGTGCATTAATTTGGACTATATGGAACTATCAAAATGTCGTGATTTTTAACAGACAAAGCATCACAATTTTTTTGCAGGTCACCTACCGCGTTGGATCCGTCCATGGTCGTTACTCAGCCATGAGGAAGCCAAGGGGCATATGACTTATGGGTGCAACCGTTCAGTTGTACGGGAAACTTACAACCGGTTTGGATGGCGGTCCTATTTTTGCCAGTTGTGACAATTTTTATTTTATTATGAGTGCTTGTGCAGATTTGTATCGACCTAAGTACTTGACGACTACTTTTGTTTAGTAATATGTCTACATGATCATCTTGATGCAAAGTCCATGAATAATCTTTCTTTAATAAAGAAAATCTTGGCATTCAAGGAAAGAAAAATCAGCTTTTATTTCCCATGTCCTCGTAGAAATCAAGAAGCAGCCGGGAAGAAGACACTGTTGAGCTGCATAAGAAGTTGAGTTGCTCTTCCTTCTCTGCCAACAAAGAAGCAAGACAATCAGATTGTCCAACTGCTTCTCCCTCTAGGAATTCCCTGGTTCCGAAAAGTCATTTCTTGGCCGCATGCATCCCCGTGAGCATTTCACCAAGGAAAGGAGGAGAAACACAAACTAATCCTGGCAGCGGAGAAGACTCCTTTTCTGTCCTAACTCAGGCACGCCAGAAAGAAGAAGCGTGTGCCGAGTGGCCAAGTAAGTGAGTCATGAGATGACGATGCGGAGCCGCGAAGAAGAAAAGAAGGTTCGGACAGCAGACAGTTGTGAGGAGGAGGGTTCTGGAAGACGCCGTCAACCTCCTGCCTTCCAAGGGGATTTCGGCGTCAACCTTTTAACCCCTGTCCATGTTGGCTCTCCGCACTTGCAGCGGCCAGAGAGAGACACACGGACAAACATCTAGATGGCTAGACAGACAGACTCATTGGAAGCGATATCTTTTCCAGCCCTAGCGTTCCAGAAACTTCTTCTGCTGCGCCAGCCCAGTTGCGGCCATGCATGCATGTTCGGCACGACCAAACTCCGTCTACCCCTACTCGCACATACGCTGGCTCTCGAAATAGACGGCACGGCAGGCGGCTGTCTGGTTTCAGGTAGGATTAGGCGCAGTCTCTTCTTCTTTTCTTAACGCAACGCGGGAGCTCCACGTCTTCTTCCGGCGAGAGCTGGTGGAAGCGAAATAGATACGGCACGCGCTCGGCGTCCTCTTGCTGCAATGCGGGAGCTCCACGTCCTCTCGCTAGATTTCGACGTTCCGTGGGGAGGAAATAGATACGGCACGCGCTCGGCGGTCGGCGCGGACAGGAATCAGCCAGCCGATCCGATGGATCGGCGCCGGAAAGGAACGGGAAAAGGTTTCTTTCTGCTTGATGAAAACAACCGCTCCACCGGTTGGGTTGGGTGTTTCGCCCGGCTGCAACTGTGGGTGGTTCCATCGACGACCGTCCAACTCCAGCCATGGCGTGAACAATGTGCCTCTCTCTCTCTCTTTTCCCCCCTTGCTTGTCCTGGCTAGCCAGATTAGCTGCTGGCGGTCGCCCGCTGCTGGTGCGATCTATCCATGGAAGGTGATGGACGCGACACGTAGAAAGGCGTCCCATATGATGCGTGTGTGCGTCTTATCCTTGAAAAAGATTGAGTCCCTATGCCCGAAATATCTACACCTTCTCCCGGACCCTGGGCAGAGGCCACCAATTATCGCCCCTGCTTGTCTCTTGTGTCTTTGTGTCTTGTGTGAGTGAATACATCATGCATGCGCATCTCTCATGTGCCAAATAGCGCATGGCCTCCGACGGCCTTGATATTCTTTTCCCAACAGGCGGTCAGGCACTGCACAAGGAAATTGCTTTTTAGTTATCTTTCTCATCTTCGGCTATATATTTTTTTGGTTTTGCCACTCTAATTAGTTTGACCAAATATATAGATAAAAATAGCAATAACTACAATATTGAATAAATATATTATCAAAATATATCTAATGATGGATATAATGATATTGATTTGCTATTATACTTGATCAAATTTACAAAGCATTGTTTTTTGAATGAATTTATATGCCATCTGGAGGGCTCCGTTTTAGATGTCATTCGAGTTTTGTTAGGGTCTGTGTAGTGCTCAGGAAGACGAGACAACGGCGGCTCTCTGAAGGTGGAATAAGATTCTCCCCTCCTAGCCCTCGTCTCGGTGGTGCGTCTAGCGTCGTCGGTGGGCATGTGAAGGTGCGTCTCCGACGGATCTGTTCTTGGTGGATTTGCTCGGATCTGATCGTAGTTCGTCTATGTTCATGTGTCTTCAAGTTGGATCCTTTCGATCTACGGTACACTTCAACAGCGACGGTTGTTGTTCTGCTGCGCTGGTCCAATAAGGCCTTAACAAGACGACTTCCCGACTGTCTACTACAATAAGTTTTGCCTGGCTCCGTTGAGGGAGGGGCGATGAAGACGGCGCACCTTCGGCTCACTTCAGTGCTTGTAGTCGTCGCTAGGTGGTCTACGGATCTAGATGCATTTTTTTATTATTTCAGATGTTCATTGTACTGTCGTGATTGAAGATGAATAGATCGAAAGTGTTCTCGTAAAAAAAAAAAGCAAACCAGTAAAGTCCGATCTTTTGCTATAGAAAGAAGAGAAATATCTTCTACTGATGGATATTTCTGCAAAATAAATAGTGGGTTTTCTATTTCTTACACCTAGACTGAGAAATACGTACGTATTTTCACGTTGGCACTAGAACCATTTGTTTTTTCCTTTGCGCAGTCCTTGTCAGAAGCAAGACACGCTTTTTGGTTGCATGGCATGGCACGGCGGCCGGCGTACGTTCGTCCGGTTGAACTGCCGCGCAGCTTAAGCCACCGCCCATCATAACGCATGAAAACTTCGTTCTTGTGCTCATCCGATCCACGTACGTTGTACAACACTTGCAGCTATACAAGTGCTGATAGCCAGTCCATGAGTGACAGTCACAGGAAAGGCGCGGTACCTTTTACATTGTTCAAGTTGTTGCTTTTGCGAGGTTTCATAATCAAATTTGCTTAATAATATTCATTGATTATTTCACATAAATCAAGCTTTCGCCCTGCATTACAGATAAAGCGAACTTTTCAAAACAAGTACAAGAGTACAAATGTATAAAGGAAATATATATATATATATATATATATATATATATATATTAATATTCATTGATTATATAGTGAAAACACTATATATATAGTGTTACTATTCATCAACCAGGGTGCAGAATAAGTTATTCTTCACCCGGCGTAATCTTACGATCATTTCATAATTAAATTACATTTCAAATTCAAATAGTTACATTCCTATTGATTCACTACGTAAAATTTGACATAAGAAAATAAAAATATAGGTCATAAGACAAGAAAATTTGCAGTTTATGTGTATTTTAGACTATGTTTTTATGTTTGTAATTTTACATAACATAAAATATTTTTTACGGCGATTATATATTTTCTTACGGTCCCTTTTTGCGTCGGAAATAAGACAAAACTTACGGAGCGTAAATTTACGGTGCATTGATGGTAAAATAGAGGGGGGGTGAAGAATAACTATGCCTCACCCAGGGTGACGAATAGCGCGACCCTATATATATATATATATATATATATATATATATATATATATATATATATATATATATATATATAGTTACTATTCATCACCCAGGATGCAGAATAAGTTGTTCTTCACCCGAGGTAATCTTACGATCATTTCATAATTAAATTACGTTTGGAATTCAAATAGTTACATTTCTATTGATTCACTACGTAAAATTTGACATAAAAAAATAAAAATATAGGTCATAAGACAAGAAAATTTGCAGTTTATGTATATTTTAGACTATGTTTTTACGTTTGTAATTTTACATAACATAAAATATTTTTTACAGCGATTATATTTTTTTTACGGTCTCTTTTTGCGTCAGAAATAAGACAAAACTTACGAAACGTAAAATTATGATGCATTGATGGTAAAATAGAGGGGGATGAAGAATAACTATTCCTCACCCAGGGTGACGAATAGCGCGAACAAGAGGCTAGGAAGTTGAAGCGAGACACCAGGTGGTCGTGGAGTGCCCCATTATGGCATCAAGCATACTACTATCCTTTTGCTTAGAATGCGTGTTCCATTACTACATACAAGCCATCAGTTTAAACAAGTCAGAATCATGCACAAAGGTCACTCATTCAATAACTAACTTGATACGAGTGTTCAAAATAGTGCATTCCATCACGGTGAAACAAACCTAAAGGAGTCGCCTCCTCCTACTGAAAAGCCATCTCGAATGGCAAAGGAATGCCCGGGTATGAGGGCAGCCTCTGTGTCGCCATAGCCTCACGAAAATAGCCCACGAGTACTGCCAAACTGGACAACACAAATGAAAAAAATTGTGTCCCTATGTTGGGAACACCTCGAGTAAGGAAAAGGTTATTGCCTTAGCCATGTTGCTTAACAAACTCTATGCCTGACGGAAACCTGTGATGGATGAACCGCCACACGAAGATCTTGATTTTAAGCGGGAGCTAGTTGGCCTAGATTGGATGGAAAACCAAGATTGGATCAGCCTCAACCAATCTACAGGTAGGCTACTCGCAATTTGAGAAACACACCCTTCAGGTGTTCCACTTTAACATCATAGATCACTTCATCCAACACAAACACACCATCATGAATGAAACAGCTGTTGATGAATGTTGACTGGTTCAAGTGAATCAACTTGTCCACGGTCGGAGCAGTTGCGTCACTAAAAATTCCGCGAAGATGCACTGGATTATATTGATCGCAATAATCAGCCAAAATCACCTCATATCTATGCTCCCACAATAATAAGATATGGTTATTTCACATTTACATACTTTTTTGTCTTTCGTAACAAGATTATTAATGTGAGTTTAATACTATGACCTCATGATATAGCACCAAATATATAAATAACTTACTAGCATAGGTAATGAACTGTTTAGTTCCATTTTTCTTGGAGCACCTCTTCAAGTCACGAAGGGCTAGCTATCTATACAGTACATGGTGCATATGTGTGATAAAGAAAAACATGTATCGATACAAAAAAAAATCTCTTTAGGGATTATTAAAATTATTATTAGGAGAATAAACCCATTTTAATTATAAAAGGTTGAACTGTAGGTAGGGGATAAACTGGTCCTATAATTGTGAACTAATTTTGGTAGCTCCCAATTATTAGTAGAAAACTATATCTAGGGTTTCAAGAGATTTCACCAACTAAAAGCCCCTTAATTAAAAAACAAAAATATCCTTTTTAAAATATTGCATTTTTAATAGCGTTTAAGGTTAAAAAAATCCAAATTAAGTCCTTGCAAACCATAAAAAATGGGAGGATGCACATGATGAATATGAGGCCATTTGCCAAAAAAAATATTAGGATTTGGAAAGGCAATTTTGGTCAATTGACAAGATTTAGGGTTTTAGTACTTCTCAAAAGATAAGGTTGAATTAATCCTTATTTTCATAATAAAATTAAAGAAATATGATGCTTATGATATGATCATAATGCATAATCAATTCCTAATAAAATGTTCTGCGCACTTGAGTTGTTACAATATCCGTGGTGCCCACTATCTTGGGGATCAAAGATATTATCTCATTTACTGTTTTTCTTATGTAACAAGATTCTCGATTTGAGTTTAATACTATGACCTCATAGTATAGCACCAAATAGATAACCAACTTATTAGCATAGGCAATGAACTGTTTAGTTCCGTTTCCTTTGGAGCACCTCTTTAAGTCACGAAGGGCTAGCTATCTATACACTACATTGTGCATACCTGCGAGAAATACAAACATGTATTGATACAAAAAGTATCTATTTTAAGGATTTATAATATTTTTATTAGGAGAATAAATGCATTTTAATTATTAAAAGGGTTGAACCATAGGTTGGGGATAAACTGGTCCTATAATTGTGAAATATTTTTTGGTAGCTCCAAAATATTAGTGGAGGATTATATCTAGGGTTTCGAGATTTGATGATGTGAGAGTCCCTTAATTTAAATAGATCAAAATCCATCCTATTTAAATATTGCATTTTTAATAGAGTTTATGGTATAAAAGAATATCAAAATTATGTCCTTGCAAACCATCAATTTTTGTCAGGACCCGTATAATGAATATGAGGCCATTGCCAAAATATTTAGGATTTGGAAAGGGTAATTTAGTAAATTGACTAGATTTAGGGTTTTAGTCCTTTGCAACGAGGGTTTAATTTATCCTTAAAGGTATATAAATAGGATGCTTATGAGATGATCATAAGGAACAATCAATTCGTAATAATATAGCATACCACTGACCAGTTACAATATATGTGCCCCCCGCTATCTTGGGGATCAGGGTTATTTCTCATTTACTTTTTTTCTTCTGTAACTAGATTCTTAATGTGATTTTAATACTATGACCTCAAAATATAGCACGAAATAAATAACCAACTTATTAGCATAGGTAATGAACCGTTCAATTCCATTTCTTTGGAGCTCCTCTTACAGTCACAGAGGGCTATCTATCTACACAGTACATTGTGCATACGTGTTAGAAAGACAAACCTGTATCGGTAGAAAAAACATCTCTTTTAGGGATTATTAATATATTTATTATGTGAATAAACCCAATTTAATTATTGAAAAGGGTTGAACTATAGGTAGAGTATAAACTGGTCCTATAAATATAGAATTATTTTGGTAGCTCTGAAATAATTTTGGGAGCTCCCAAATTTCAGGGGAGACCAAATAAATAACCAACTTATTAGCAAGGGTAATGAACTATTCAGTTCCATTTTCTTTGGAGCACCTGTTCAAGTCACGAAAGGCTGGGTATCTATACAGTACATCGTGCAGACATGTGACAAAGACAAACTTGGATGGATAAAAAAATATCTCTTTAATGATTATTAATCTATTTATTAGGAGAATAAACCCATTATGATTATTAGAAAGGGTTGAATTGTAGGTAGGGGATAAACTAGCCCTATAACTGTTAAATAATTTTGGTAGCTCCCAAATATTAGTTGAAGACTATATCTAGAATTTCTAGAGATTTCAAATTGTGAAAGGCTTTTAATTTAAATTGATCAGAATCTACCCTTTTGACCACATTACCTTTTTTGATAGGGTTTATGGCTTAAGAAAAAAAAAAATGCAAATTTAGTCCTTGCAAACAACATTTTTTTACCCACATAATGAATATGAGGCCGTTGCCAAAATATTTACGATTTTAAAAGGGTATTTTGGTCAATTGGCAAGGTTTAGGGTTTTAGCCCTTTCCAAAAGATGAGGATTGAATTAATCCTTTTTTCATATTAAAATTAAACAAATATGTAATGCTTATGAGATGATCGTAATGCACAATCAATTCCCCTTAAAATGTCCTACCCCTTAGTTGTCAGAATATCTGTGGCCACCAGTATCTTGGGGAGCAGGCTTATTTCTCATTTACTGATTTTTTTTCTTTAGTAACAAGATTCCTAATGTGTATTGAATACTACGTTCTCACAATATATCTCCAAATAAACCAACTTATTAGCATTGCTAATTTACTGTTCAGTTCCATTCTGTCTGGAGCACCTCTTCAAGTCACGAAGGGCTAGCTATCTATACTGTACATGGTTTATGGGTGTGATAAAGGAAAACCTGAATCGATACAACACAAAAATCTTTGTTGTGTCAAGGTCAATATACATGTAGAGACGCTTTCAACGTACCTTAGATGGTTACCTTTTTTTTTGTGATGGCCAACCCAAGTTTGAGTCCTATACTTGGCATAGAGAATCATATTTTTCTGAATTTCTCGGCGATGCTCGTTTCGTAGGAGAAGTCCTTTCCATCGACTACGAAACGCCTATAACTGATGACTTTGACAATCTCAAATTTTGTTGTCTCGGTAACTTGAAGGTGCTCATAGGCCTATGGTGTATCAGTGTATGTGTGCGTTCATTGTTGGCATGAAAGAAAAATACATATACCGAGATATTTGGGCTGATCGCTGCGGGAAGAAGAAGACGACAGAAGAGAAGGAGAGGAGGACCCACGGCCACATGGGATATATCCGAAGCGGTTATCTCGAGACAGCCACGGCAGCGCGGACACAAAACACTTGACAGGTCAGGTACGCATCGGTCGACAAGTAGACGCGCGCCGCTCGTGGCGTGTCGTGATCTTGCATGGTCAAGTTGTGAGTGACCTCACGAGGTTGACGCCCGCCATGCTGGCTAGGGAACCCCCGCGATCGACGTCGATCGTCTTGAATATATACATATACGTGTACGTACGTATTGTTGTAGTGATCGATAAATACACACATGTGCACGCGCGCGCGCGTGGAAGTACGGAGCATGACGTGCGTACGTATATAGGTGCAACTGGCGGCAGGGAGATGAGGTCGCCGTCGCCGTCGGCGGCCACCGCCAAAGCCGTGTCGTACCACGCGATTCAACCGCAGTTCAACGGGAGCCGTCTCTGCTTCGTGTCACGCCGGCTCACCATGCCTGGGTCACGTACGGCTTGTCTCTTCTCTTCTCTTGCATGCATGTTTTCCTCGAGGCCAGGAGTAGTAATCCCATCATCATTACATACAATTAAGCATGCATGCACGTGGAAATGAAAACGAAGACTTTATTTATTATTAATATTTTTAATGTAACACATCTCTCATTCATATAATAAAAAGATCAATGACAAGCCATGTAGAGACACCGGCCTAATAAAACTGAAAAGACGTCAAAACACTAACCTTTGCACAAGGAACCATTTGCTAAGAAAAAAAATTCACAATCTGACAACTCCTCTGAGCTTGACTTCAACACCATCACCTGCCTCCGGCACCATCAGAACAACCACCAAATGAAAAAGTAACGGACCCCTCTTCACCCGAGCTCGACACGTCTCCATCGCTGAAATACAGCTTTTCGAACTTCCGAAGTAGCTTACCAAAGGTGAAGTCATTTCCATTAAATCATTATTTGTGTAAGCCGATTTGCAGGAGACTAATGAGTCGTATACGTAGAGTACGTATCATGACTCCAAAAATCCAGTGAATAATGCACAAAACGTGTCCTATATACTAGTATTTCTGCATATTATTTTCTTTTAAATATAAAGGCCTTTTTATTGCTCTTTTGGACTCAGCACAAGATAGTGCATGCGCTACAATTCGTTAGTTATCGCCAAGTTTAAGATCAGGGTATCCCAAATTAATAAAACCGGCCGTGAGCAAATTAAGTAATGTGTAGTTTCATTCGCCGACAACAGTAACATGTTAGTGCAGGCGTCAGCCATCCACAAAGTAGTGGGCTTAACTATGTTATCTAGCTGCAATCTACTAACATAACACCAGAATGCAGGAGCACTATAAAGTACGTTGATGGCAACGTGTCACGCTAACATAGAGTATTTAACTAGTCACGATCCCCATGTTTAAGTTTGTTAACACCAAGCTTAACTAGCTAGCAACAAGATGCATGCTAGTACTCCTCCAACGTGGTTCCAATTATCCACGGAACCTTTTCCATCATATGCTGATGCAAAAGTAGTAACAGCCCCACTCAGAACACAAAGCAAAATAAAAAGAATGGCAAGATACATATAAAAAGGCGTTGACCGGAGCACGCAGGAGGTGTATGAGCATTTAGACAGTACACTACTGCCACTTGACCGGTTGACCCTGGTTGCTACCAGAGCACATTCCTCTAGCTGATAATCTCAGTGGATAATGACAGTGACAACTGGGAAAATGTCAACCCACCAACATGACCAGTGTGCCACGCCCTCATGTTCCACTTCGGATGGTCGACATCTGGTCAATTCCGACCCGGCCCTCAGTACGCCAACTCGTTACTACAATGCTAAACAGTGAACATGCAGAATGGACGCTTTAGCAATTGATACCTGATTAACTCATATTATTAACATGATAATACACCTTAGTTTACGCACAAAATGAAGATAATACACCTTCTATATCTAAATAGTTTTTTTCAGGGTTATATCTAAATAGTTAGCCCCACTAACTTATTTCTGTTAACATGCGGATATGTGTCCTTAACATGCATGAGAAAAGGTCCATCACAACAATTTAATAAAATAAATTATATGTGTCATTAGTTTAGTTTTCATATTATTCACCCACACATCCATGTTCCAAATAATCAAATATCACGAAAGTATATTGCAACCGATTTCCGGCACAATTCCAGGGTACCATCTAGTTATTAAAGGGGTTTGATCCCATGGACATGATACGATCTACGACTAGTTAACATGATTACATCCAACAAAATTTTGTGAGAAATGCCGAGTGCAATGCACACGCAGACAACATGCACTCATGCTTGAATAACACTACTCATGAACCGGAACCGCTGAGCCTCAAGATTTACAAAATCACCACATGCATCATAGGTACGTCTCTTATCACCAGGAGAATAATCCACTTTAATAGAACACATCTGACTTCCAACGCGGTGATTGGTTCCTGGTGGAATGATACAAACTACCTTTATTATTATCCAGAGTCAACCCAAGAACGCTTGGCTCTCCGGCTACACTCATCCTAGTTGATCCAACACTTATGGATAGATGATGTAGATAACACACTACGGCTCCAAATTTGGAAAAAGATCGAGAATGGTTAGTGTAGAGTCCACGCAGAGTTATCCAAGCCGATCAGGCTATATATATACATATGGTGCAACCGAAGGGTAATATAGTGCTTGATAATTGATACATGGTGTCAGATTAACGTTACTAATTAATTCGTAGTAACCTATAGTATATAGAAACTGAAAAGAAAAGATCGCTCATTCCTACCATGGTTTGCACGTGGACATACGAGAGCACTACTTCAATGAGTATGCAGACGTCACCCGCACATCTGCAATACGTACATATATACGCTCGGCGCGTAGATATGTATATGCACAACGTAAATTGTATATGGCCAGGTCGACCTGAAGGATCGAGTGGCGCAGCGTGTGACCTGGTGTCTACGGCAGGTCAAGTGTACGCATGCAACTAGCTAGCTAGCCAGAGCAACTGGCCACCGCACTGTGCTTAATTTGCACACACATGCAAGCTAGCTACAGCAGCTGCCACACGTACACATGCACCACGCAAGAATAAAACAAGTAAAACGATCAACGTCTCGTTGTCCAGAAGAAACAAGAGAGAAATTAATTAAAGGGAAAAAACTAGGAGGACAGTGACTGCTTGATGCATTGGTGTTCGATCGGTAGCAGTGACTTGGACAGGAACAGACATCTGCTTGATTAGTGATCACTGTATGTTAAGTATACCTGCAGCTCCTAATTAGTAGTAGTTATGTGATAATGACGGATATAAGCGAGACGAAAGAGTTGACCCAAGTAAACGTGACCCGGTCAAATGTGGAATGATTATTTCGGACCACAATGAGTAAAAAAAAAAAGATCCGGACCACAAAGATGCTCATGCATGGGTTGCCAGTTGCCACCTTGGGGCGTCTCACTAGATTCTATCTGTTGCTGTGAGCCGAGTGATGCGCGTGTCTAGTAAACAATATCGGCACTAGAGCAAGCCACCAAATTGCTTAATTAAATAACTTGACTGTATGATTAACAGTGTTAATGTGAGCGCTAGCTAGCTGCCGGTGAGGATAAACCCCATACCTAAAGACTACATACGTATACGTACGTAGAGAAAAAGAGAGAGAGACGAGTAGCGTGGCATGCATGCATGCCCACTTAATCAGTTTTCTGTAATACGAAGTATATATAGGAGAAATACGCATGCAGTGATGCAATCAAGCAGGAAATATACGCAGACTGGGTTTGGGGCCACGGCCAGCTAAAGAACACGGTAGCGTATAGCCGTATACAATATCTAATCCGCGGGCAAGCGAGGTGGCGCCATGGCATTGCAAGATGTTGGATGCATGGAACGCACGCTACATTACAAATTAACAGAATTGCATATGTGTCTAGCGTGGTCACACATTTATGGCACTACCAATGCTACCAAATTCGGTACTTAGGTTCCCACTTTATAGGCGCAAAGCGGTGGCAGATCGATCAGTAGTCGTACATGGTGATCCATAAACTAGTTTGTCGCATTTTCCTTGAGAAGCATAAAGTATATATCTAAGCTAGGTGATGGATCGACGTACTTTAATTAATTATCTAAGATTATAGTTAAAGCTAAACTAGGGGTGACGTGTCTAATCTTGTTGATAAAAAAGTGCAGAGAAGTCAGTGACAGTAGATCCCACAGGCAGACAGTGGGACAGGTAGGTAGGTACAGGTGTTTCCGTGGGCGTGCGCGTGGCAGGAGCTGCCACGTTGATGCATCCGGCCTAGCCACCTGAAGCCAAGCAGGCAACCCCCATGCGGCACGGTCTTCCTCCTAGGGCACACCACCTCCCCCGGGTACCACCCGACCCAGCTATATGCCACGTATATGTATATTTTCTTTTCTTCTTGCTTTTATGTACAATATGATTTGTGTACATAGACATGGAGGACAGACAGGGAAAGGGACTAGCCACTGGTGTGGTGTGGCGTGGTGTCTCTGAATATATAGATAGAGTAAAATAGATCAGATAAGAGAGTCCATGGATCAAGAGTCTGCTTGTCCCATCCGTCTTGTGAGAAATGGATTACTGTATTTGATTAGGTATACTCCCTCCATCCGGTAAAAATGTATAAATAGAAATTTTAGAACAAATTATAATGTGAAGTAAAAAATGTATTGAAAAGGTGCAAGCCACCAACTCTCTTCTCTTTAATTTACCAGCCGCCAATGAGCTAAGTGCATTAAAAAATTAAGAAGACCATGTATAGAATGTTATTGGTCTTGGTTACCATTTGATGAGATGAAAATATTTATTTTTCTACTTGAAAGTGCATTGGGAAGATAAAAGTATACTCTTTTGTGGACAAATTTTAAACCCAAATGTATAATCTTCACCGGACAGAGGGAGTACATATTTTACTCAAAACGAGCCCAGGCCAGGGGTGGGCATATTAACCAAGTACCGAACTTCTGAATCAAACAAGTGATTTTGTTAACTAATTTGTTCATCAATACTAGGAAACCAAAGTTAGTTCAAAATTTTAGTTTTTACACTCAAGTATCAGAAATAGCCAAAAATAATCCCAATCCGCAGGACCAGTAGCATCCCATGGCAGTATGAAACCGAACAAATGTCATGGAAATCTCCTGACCTTGCCCCCCCTCCCTCTCGATTTCATTTGAGGGATAAATTTTTTCGGACGGAGAAAGTACATACAAACTATATAATAGACAGATCTCGTATAAGTTGGTGAGAAGCAAACACGGATTCTCATGAGCATGGAAAACAAACGTACGTATGTGTGTGTATGTGCAGTGAACAACATTTGCATACGTGTTGATACAGACAAAAAAGTCTCCTACTATATTGGAAGTGTACAACTAATCAGTCTCTCTCCAGCCGAAATGGCATCACGGAGTGCGTCATTTAGTTCATAATTTTTAACGCACCATGATACTCGGGCGGGCATTGTTAATTAGGTCTCCCACTATTTTGGAAGCCCTTGTTGTATATACAATGTTCAGTTGATAACATATTATCTAGATGGACGTATTGAAGGAGAACAGTCAACATCGATGAACCGATCATCCTTCGACTAGAAAATAAAATAAAAAATAGAGAGAAGCATGAGCTTCGAGAAACTAATAATCAATGTCAAACAGTGCTGTCATATATACATAGCAAGTGGAGTAACTAGTTTTCACACACGGATTCCCTTGACAAAAGGTACTTAAGCAATATAGTCCGGCTTGTTATTCCACGATTGATCTCGTGTCATCTTGACAATATGCCTAATTTGCATAAGAGAGGCCACTCACCAAGGTAGATGACGATCCCTTAAATGTTCGATGAACACTTCAATCAGTTTTAACATATACTTAACTTGAGTATACGTTTGGTGGCTGTCCAGTGCATAGAGGCAGGTGCTTGAAGATGCAACGAAAGAAATACATGTTTATTTTGTTGAATATCGTATCGTTCTATGTATCCACGGAGAGTTGTGTTACTGACCAATATTTGGGGCATAAATTTAGATCCAAAACCATGCATGCAACCAGTTACCGACCATATTTGGAATACCGCAAGATGGGCAAAAAAAGGTTTAATTATTTCATCATTTTTGATAGAAACATAAAATTTGTATACTATTGTTTCAATAGGATTTAACATCTTTTATTCAATCCTACGTTACTGTACAAGTTGCACGAATGGGCGGTCGTAACTGGAGCTAAAATTCTTGATGGATCAAAACATAATAATGCCTCAAAGGCTCAAAAGGTCAAGGACAATCCTCGCTCAATCACGGGTTGACCGTGTATCATGCATGCAAATGCTATGAACCTGCCCAGCAAATGCTAAACGCAGGTACAATGTATGGAGCAAAGGCCTTTCTGGAAAACTGGACGAAAAAACATAGTGAAGGCCCAGGCCCATGCATGCATGGGTTGGGGGGGGGGGGGGGGGGTGCAAGAGCACAAATCTCATCGAAACACATGATGCATTTGGATCATCAATCGGTGGGAGAAAAAACACAACCAACTTTGTAAACTAAAGTTTGCACAATCTCTCACACCTAAAATTTCGAAGAAAGGATATAATAAACCAAACCAAGTAATGCACCAAGAGCAAATGGTGCAGTATTTGACCTCCAAACAGTACTTGCTACTTCCTTTATCCCATAATATAAGATCGTTTTTCAAGCTATGTTATCGTAAAAAAATGATTTTATACTATGGAGGGTGTACTAGAGTGCAAACCCATACTGGGCTTCTTTGATTCAAAAGGATTTTATAGGATTTCAGGAGGATTGAAATCCTTAGGATTTTTTTCTATGTTAGTTCTTTGATTCATAGGATTAGATCCCATAGGAATTTTTCCTATGGAATCTTCTGTACTACATTTCATAGGAAATTTAACATCCACTCGAACCTCTTTTTACAATTCCTTTGTTTTTTCCGTGGCATCAAACAATCATTGCTAATTCTATAGGATTTAAATAGGCAGCCACTTCAATCCTACATCTTTCCTATTCTTATGTTTTCAAAATCCTACGAATCAAAGATGCCCTAAGCAGCAAGCTGGAATTTTGGGCGCTAGCTATCTGCATGCATGCATGCAGGTGGACAGGTGCCGATCTAGCCTCGCGTACCGTCAACGAGACAGCTAGGTACACCAAATTAACAATGGCAGGCTGATTTGCTTCTGGTTTTGGCCCTTGGGAATTAATTTAATCCCTTGAGGCGTCCTTTCGGGGGCCGCCTTGGGTCGCCCTCGCCTAAATTCAAGGGTGTTCTCCCACGTACCCCCGTGTACAGTATGTACTCTAGAGTCTAGACTTGACGTGGAACACATGGTCAATGGTGTGATATACTAGCCTATGCACCATACTCGTACAATCTTCTCTCAGTGCATGGAGATCGAGAAGATGATCGTCCTGTCGTCCCAGAGCTACAATTATCTGGAGATTGTTCTCCGTTAGTAGTAGGAGTAGTACCTTAGGCCTCTTTTAGTTTGAAGGAATTTCATAGGAATTTTAGAGGATAGGATTTTTATAGGATTTTTTTCCTTTAAAGCCCTTTGGTTTATAGAAATAGATTCCTATTCCTATATAGGATTGGTTTCTATCCTCCATATTTCATAAGAAAATAAAAATGAGCCTAGACTTAATGAAAAATTTTCTTTGGTGTCAACCAAATGACATCTCGTTTTCTATTCCTACTCATAGGATTTGAGATACATGCCATCGCATTTCCTACAAAATTCTTATTCCTATGATAATCTTATCCTATGAATCAAAAGAGGCCTTAATTTGTGCTACATCGTAGTCGGTGCACCACTCCTACCTACTACTGCTAGAGTCAAACAAATATGCAACTTGCAAGCATGATTACTTACCAGAGCTAGCCGAGGTGACATAAACAAGCGCGTAGAAGCTGGTAGAAAGCGCAGGAGATTCTTTGTTTATACGAGCGGAACGCAGATGTAGATTCGATGCCATGCGGCGGCAACGAGACTTCTATCCATCCATGTATGTATGTGTGCACATGACTATGGCTGCTAGCTGGATGGGTGAGTAGAGAGTACTCACCATAAGCTTGGCTACGGCTTCTAGCCAACGACTTAAAATAACATACACAACGACAAAACAAAACATAAATAATGTGTACTCGATCTTGCCATCGGATACGTATTTCAGTATTACGTTGATTTAGATGCGCTTAAGGCGTAACTTATACTACCCGGCCCCTTCCCGCAATTCTTTTAAAAAAAATTATACTATCCCTTGAACGTAAAGCTAGAACCATCCAGGTCTGTGTAGATTAATTTCCTAGCATGCTAGGAGGATGTATATGTTCGTACGTGTAACGTGGACATATGCAGGGCATGCGCTGGCTCAATCTTCAGTTCTGTGGAATGCCAACTCGAATGAACAATTATGTTAGGAACCGATCAAAAGTGCACCTCTGCAAGACTGCAACCTAAAATATTCAATCTTCTTACACTAACTAATACTCCTGCCACCCTTTTAGAAAGAAAAATGACTGTCAGCATAAAATAACATGTATTTTGTTATTAAAATTTAAATCATCAATATAACAGATAATATATTTGGCAATGAAATTAACTGATACTCCCTCCATTCCATAATATATTATGAAACAGAGGGAGTAATATATATGATCACTATCACGAAATAAATAAATTTTGAATTTATTTTTTAATATGAGTTGATCTTATATTTTTTATGGCACAACTTATGTTTTATTGTTAAAGGTGATGTGTAAAAGTTGTGGCACCATGTAAATTAAAACGGGAGAATAATTAAAGTTTTTCATATGTCTAATGCGTGGTCTCTGATCTTGAAGCATCATCGATGAAAAAGGAGGTAGCAAGAGTGAGTAAATAGCCAATCGCGTTGCTATTTTTTTTAATATGAATTGATCTCATATTTTGTGTGGCACAACTTATGTTTTATTTTTAAAGGGGATGTGTAAAAGTTGTGGCACCATGTAAATAAAAACGGGAAAATAATTAAATTTATTCATATGTCTAATGCATGGTTTCTGATCTTGAAGCATCATCGATCAAAAAGGAGGTAGCAAGAGTGAGTAAATGGACAATCGTGTTGCTTCCACCGCCAACCTCATGAACATTTTATGTACACCTAGCTCCAGTTTGCTCTACAAGCTAGCGAGCATGACAACAGACAAAATCGAACGAAAAGTAGTTGCCCAATACAACCCACTAGGATAACCTTAATTACTCTACTAATTTACGAATTCCATGCTTTTTGTAGCATGCATATGCTTAATTAATATGTAGGCCACCTTAATCCAAACCGACCAGCTAGCTGTGATCTTAGTGGTGGTGGCATTGCCCACGCGCGCCTGCATATATTTTTGAAGGTGAAAAAGGGTTGACTAAAGTATGTTTTGGCCAGTCAGCGCACAACTGACGACTGCGCACTATTGTATCGCTAGCAAAAGCAAACGTATGACCGAACCTGGAGAGCAAATAAGCAGCCGCCACCTCATGAGCATCACAATGAACTCAGTTGCAACTGGGACCTAACCAATTAATCTACAGCTTAAAAAAATGTAATTATATCGAGCCCGGTGGTTTCCTCAAGTAATCTACAGACTACATGTAGACAAATTAACCATCAATCAAGCAGGCAGAAGTAAAGTCAAAATCTGCATGCAAGAACAACACAAATGAAGACTCGATCAGAAGCAATCTTTTTTTCCGCTGCCACTCGTGTTACCATTGGCGATGGTCATCGGGCCACTTTCTGAGAATCATCTTGGGTGGACGGTATTCGCCCCAAGGATATTGCTCCAAAGATCTTTGATCTCTCGAGGAAGAAATGAAGCTCCGTTCGCTTGGGTCTCACAACAACGCTTGGGTCCGCAACATTGATAGCTCCCAGTGCCTTACTTTTGAGCATATTGAGCAATTCGCCATCCTTTGGGAGACGCTCTCCAATCTCATTCTAATCCCTAGAGTCGATGATGCAATTTTTTGGAAGTTCACTAAAGATGGGGTATACTCCACGTCTTCTGCATACAATGCTCAGTTTGAGGGCCACACCGCCTCTGCCATGATCAGTACCGTTTGGAAAGCTACCCCCCCTCCCCCCCCCCCCCCCCCAAAGTGCAAATTTTGCGCTTGGTTGATCATTCGGAATAGAGTGTGGACCGACCACAGATTGCAGTGTCGGGGATGGCGGAACTGCAACCTTTGCCCTCTTTGCAAGCAGGTTTAGGAGACGGCGGCTCACCTCCTCTTCCAATGTCGGTTCATAGTGAGAGTGTGGACGGAGATCAAGACTTGGCTTGGCCTCCACACTATCGATCCGTCAGATTGGAGACTCGTGCCCTCGGTGAAAGTTTGTTGGGACATGGTTGCTCACAAAAGGGGCCACTCCGCATGGTTCGTAGCACTTTGATGATGCTTGTTGCGTGGGAAATTTGGAACGAACGCAACGCGAGGGTTTTCCGCAACACCGCCGCCCCTACTACCGTTGTCATTGCCAAGATTAAAGATGAGGCCTCTATTTGGGCTCGTGCGGGTGCGAAGTATTTATGTAATATTATGCTGCGAGAGTGATCTGTACTCTCCCGCTTGGCGGAACTATGTCTAATCTTCTTCTTAATCAATAAAAATGGCAAATCTTTCGCCTTGTTTCAAAAAAAAAAAACCCAGATGGAAGCAACACAAAGTCACAAAATGAGCCGTACAGCTAAGCTAGCTTGTTGTTCGTGCATGCATGCGTATGCGTTGATGCCATCGTGCACCATGCATGCATTGGTCCAGTTCAGCAGATGCCAGATGCCTGCATTCAAGCTCCTACTATTATCCACGCCATCTCTCTTTTTGTACAGCAAATTATCCACACAACTTCAAGTTCCAACAATTATTAATCTTCTATATTTGACCTTGTTCCAGCAGGGAGGAGCGGGGCGGGAGAATGCGGCGTCGACGGCGAAACACGTAGGCGTCGGCGGCGCTTTTGCATGGGAGTTTGGAAAAGGGCGGCAAATTCAAACTAGCTGGAAACCAGTAACTCTGTTCCTTGTCGGGAAATAGCTATAGCTAGCTGGACGTAGAGTACTCCACAGTGTGAGTTCCTAATACTTTTGCCGTGTTGCGCACGTGTCGGTGTAAGAGCAAAATCCGGAAAGGAGCTGCATGCGTGCGCAGCCCGGTTCGAACTAGTAGTACGTAGTTCGATCAGCGCTTTCCGGTTTCATCTCTAGACTAGACTAGATAACTCTGTCTTTGTCTCTTGGCCACCGTACGTACATACGTGTTCAGCCCTTGTCCAAGCAGACACTAGTAGCATACGCATGCATGCACGTATGTGTTGTTGGTTTTTTTTTTTAAAAGGGGTTTTACCCAGTCTCTGCATGAGATAGATGCATACAACTCATATTATTAAAACGGTAATCCAGCAACAAGTCTCCAAGTCTCGAAGTGCGAAAATAAACAAAAGCTCATAAGAGCTAAAACCAAAAGCCACAACCGGCTGGCAAATAAAATAGGAGCACCACATGCCTATCTTATTACATGACCGCCATCCAAACCGGTTGAAAATATCCCGATCTACCATCTTCCATCGGGTAGACGCAGTAACCAAACGCTCCCTGGCCTCCGTCGAAGTGAGTGGCGACCACATACGGATGAACGCCGTGGCCCTGAAGATAACCTGCAAAAAGTGAATGTTCGTTGATCTGTTAAAAACTAAATCATTTCTGCAGTTCCAGACTGCCCAAAATAAAGCACAAACGCCAACACGAATGTGCCTCGCAGTATCGGAATCAACCCCATCAAGCCATGTTCCAAATAACATGTTGATAGAGGTGGGCTGATTAATATTAAACACAATATGAATCGACCGCCACAGAATCTTAGCCAACGGACAATCAAGAAAGAGGTGTTTGATATTTTCGTTATGGTCGCAAAAACTACACCTAGAAGAACCCACCCAGTTGCGTTTTGCCAAGTTATCCTTAGTCAAAATGACTTGTTTATGCACAAACCACATAAACACTTTGATTCGTAAGGGTACCTTTACTTTCCAAACGTACATCAAGGAGGGGATGACGCTAGAGTTAATGACATCCAGATACATGGATTTGACCGAGAACACACTGTTCTTAGTAAGTTTCCAATACAGCTGATCTGGCTGCTGGGGCAGCTATACATCCATTAAACATCTTACAAGATGAAGACAGGCCTCCCAACGATTTCCAACTAGCGTCCTCCGAAAACTAATATTGAGGGGAGTGGATTGTAAAACAGTTGCAACATAGGCTTCTCTACGTCGAACAATGTTGTACAAAGTAGAATATTGAAGTGCAAGGGGGGTCTTCCCAAGCCACGTATCCTCCCAGAACCTCGTAGTAGCTCCATTCCCGACTATGAATCTTGTCTTGTTGAAAAAGAGTTGTTTAACTCTCATCAAACCTTTCCAAAAAGGTGAGTCAGAAGGCCTCACAGTCACCTGGGCCAGGGTTTTAGCATAAAGATACTTATTACGCAGAATCTGTGCCCAAATAGTCTCCGCCTCAGACGAAAGTTTAAATAGCCACTTGCTAAGGAGACATATGTTTTTGACTTCCAGATTTTCAATACCTAGACCCCCTTGGTCCTTCGGCCTACAGATAATATCCCACTTAGCGAGTCTATACTTTTTTTTAAGCTCATCACTCTGCCAAAAGAAGCGAGATCGATAGAAGTCTAACCTTTTCCTGACACCTACCGGAACCTGGAAAAAGGATAGGAGAAACATAGGCATACTGGTAAGGACCGAATTAATCAAAATTAATCGTCCTCCGTATGACATGAGCTTCCCTTTCCAACAGCTCAGTTTCTTTTCAAAACAATCCTCGATGCATTTTCACTCTTTGTTAGTCAGCTTACGATGATGAATGGGTATACCTAAGTACGTAAACGGTAACGTGCCCAATTCACAACCGAACAATTGTCCTCCGTATGACATGAGCTTCCCTTTCCAACAGCTCAGTTTCTTTTCAAAACAATCCTCGATGCATTTTCACTCTTTGTTAGTCAGCTTACGATGATGAATGGGTATACCTAAGTACGTAAACGGTAACGTGCCCAATTCACAACCGAACAATTGTTTATGCGCCTCCTTGTCATCATTAGCTCTTCCAAAGCAAAACAATTCGCTCTTACAATTGTTCAAATAAGCATAACAGAAGCTTCATGTTTTTTGCTTTCGCCAAGTCGTGCTCCATAAAGATGATAGTATCATCAGCATACTGAAAAATGGAAATCCCTCCGTCAACTAGATGTGGAACAAGGCCACCTACCTGCCCCGCGTCCTTTGCCCGTCCTATTAAAATAGTCAGCATATTAACCACTATATTGAATAGGATCGGTGACATAGGGTCTCTTTGTCTTAACCCTTTGTGTGTCTGGAAATAGTGTCTTATGTCGTCATTCACAGTATGTGTTGTTGGTACTTGTGTGTGTCGTTCTAGAAGCAGATTAAGACACAGCACGAAGTTAGGAGACAAGGTGACAGGCCCGACACATGTGATGTGCGCATGCATGTGACAGCTTCTATCACCAGCCTTTCTCTGGTCCTCTCGAGCGTTCGCAGCCGCCAGTATGTTAGGCGAAGAAACAGCTTGCATGCTTGCTAGCTGTTTTTTGTCTTTGTTTCGTACGCTCGAATTGATCGTCCCACACGCATGCAGAACTACGTCAACGTACGTTTGGTCACCAGGAATATACGGAGTACATGCGTGGAACATGCATGCAATGCATGCAACATAAACCACCTGTCGATCTCTCCTGCCGGGTACGTGGTCGGTTCGGTTCAGCTTAGTTTGTGGCGTCCGAGCGTGAGCACATGCATGGAATATACTTTAGTTTGGTGTGATTTTTCCCTTGACCCAATAATAACAAATTAACTAACAGTCGTATATCGCAGACCACACATCGATCGATCGAGGAAACGTAGTGCTCGTAGTAGTACGAAGCATCTCTCGCGCCATCTTGTGGTGGCCAAGGGGGCCACAAGCGCACGCATGAATTAACTGATCATGCAAATTAACTGGCGGCTCACCTGAGCGTGTGGCCAGAAGGGAGAGAGATGGTGTAGTCCGGTGTGTGTACCACGTTTGCAGCTGCACGTACGTTCGATCTTTCGGCGATTCGACCCTTTTTATTACTAGCTAGCTAGCTTGATGTGACCCGACATAGGTCAATCGGAAGATTTTGCTCTAGCTTAGCATCTAATAAATTAACCTGGGCGTGTGGCCAGGAGAGAGAGATTAAGTACCACGTTAGCAGCCGCTACAGTAGCCTGCATGTTCGATCTCTCGGTGATACTGATTAGACCATCTTTAGTTAGCTAGCATGATGGGACGCGACATAGGTCAATATGTAGATTTAGCTATTGCTTAGCATCGCATTAATTAAGCGCCACTTTCATAACCCCGAGCCAGAGCCACGTGAAGTTACGAATTAAGGTTACCAACATTTGAAAGTACAAGCGCTAGAGCAGAACAAAGTCCATTTCGCGTGAACTTAGCTAGTCTTGCTCTCCCGTCTTGGTCCACCCAGCCGGCCTTTGTCTCTCCTCCATGCCACCTTCTTCACCCTACCATTTCTTTCTTCCCTAGGTACGTATATACATACACAATATCCGCATTATTGTTTTCACTTAGGCCTCCTTTGGTTTAGAGAAATTTTGTAGGAATTTCATAAAATAGGATTTTTATAGAAAATTTCCTTTAGAGCTCTTTGGTTTGTAGGAATGAAATCCTATTTCTATGGAGGAATACTTCCTATCCTTCACATTTTATAGGAAAATAAACATTAGCCTAAACTCAACGGAAAAAAATCCTATGATGTGAATCAAAGGGCATCTCATTCCTTATTCCTACTCATAGGATTTGAGATACATATCATCTCACTTCCTATGATTTTTCTATTTCTATAATTTTCCTACCCTATGAACCAAAGGAGGCCTTGGATTTGTGGCTCATTCCGGGCCATGGAGGCGTCAGTATCGACGTGGAGCAGAACAAAGTTGGCGAGAGTTTATTATTATTAATAAAAAAAATACCGTAGAACAATTGTTCTACGGTTTCGGGGTAAAAAACAAAAAACAATCGGGAAAAACTTATTATTATTAATAAAAAATACCGTAGAACAATTGTTCGGTTTCGGGGTTCAAGAAAAAACAAGGTTGGCAAGAAATCTCCTTTGGATTCCGCATGGAGAGCATGTGTCGATGGCGTGAATGTGGAAAAGAAGAACCTAAACGTCATCGCCCTACGTACTTCTCACTCGGCGGATGGTATCCAACATTCATCATACTTTCAGATTAACACGCGAACGAGACGGATCAGGCATGCATGGGGCTCAGTTGCATGAGTAACTGCAAAAGCATTTTTAGGAGAAACATTACACCAGTAAATGCTTGCATAACACTGTAGTAGTTTGCTTTACCCTAGAACTAAGTAATGCTCAAAGTTTCTTGTAAGTTTAATTGTCTATTTGTGTTCTTTTGCTTTGAAATTGGTTGGAAATTAATAGGAGTGCTGGTTTCTGTTTGACAACGATGATGTCGTCAAGAGGAGCTCGGGTCGCAGCGTGGACTTCGGTAGTCGGTTCTTCCCGGCCTGTCCGAGATGCTCTTATGTGGACACGGTCGGCGCAAGTCCTGCATATTTCCCTGGTGAGGCTCGTTGTCAAAGTTGGAGCTGTCGGTTGCTTGCACGTGTGGCGATCCGGTGGCATGTGCCATCGTGGCTTCTATACAGCTGTTTGCAGGTTGGCTTCGAGGTTGGAGCTCTATGGTGATGTCGGAGTCGCTCGTTCGGGGCAACCGGTGATGACGATGACGCTTGTGACTCCTCGGCGAATGCCTTTCTTCTTTGCAGCTTTGTGTCCCATATTGGTGGCCAGGTTGGCCGGTGGTGCCCATGTCATGTGGGTTGAGTTGTGTATCGGTTTTAGCACGGTTTTCCGCCAATTAATCGGGCAATTCTCTTCTTAATCAATGAATGGCAAATCTTTTGCCTCGTTTCAAGAAAAAAATTATATGTGCGGAAAGAAATTTAAATCTATTTGGTACTGTACACATGATATTACTAATTTATTTTTCAAATACCCGGCTCCATGGAGCCCAACGCCCAAAACGCGGATTTCCTAAAATTCCTGTTACAAGTTACAGAAGGAGCTTGAGCGCCCCCAGTATCTACCTAGATTTATGCCCTGCACAGTACCTAACATACCTGCTTGGCTGTATTGAAAACATGTCGATATTAATACTTTTGGTTGAAAACTTTATTTTGCTGTCTATATCGTCAGATGCACACATCCAGTACATGAAAATGGTTGGATGGAAACTAGGCTGCTCTCCCGTCTTGGTCCACCCGGCCGGCCTTCGTCTCTCCTCCACACCACCTTCTTCACCCTACGATTTCTTTCTTCCCAAGGCACGTACACAAAATCTGATTTGGCGTTTTCGGTCAGATTGCTCGTCCCTTGCCATGGACAAGTCGGTCTCGATGGAACGAGCGGGCTAGCTACGAACGTGCCATTGCAGTTGCACTGCATGCACGCTACCAAACACTTGCTGGAAAAAGAAGAATTTGATCGTTAATTTGCACTATCAGGCGCTAATCACTCCACCAGTCCACACGGGATCAGAGCCCCTGCTGGCACGGAATTGCTTAACTTGGGAGTATGTACTCCTATGTAAAAAATTCTTGGAAAAAGGTGCCCAAAGAAGAGAACATTTGCCGGACATAACTAAGTTGTTAAGAAATGATCTCTTTTGCGTTCAACATGAGAACATGTGGTTGCGCACGAATGTGGAAAAGAAGAACCTAAGACGTCATTCCCCTACCTCTCCCTGGCTGATGGAATATCCATGATGCATGCTTTCAGTTTCAGGTTAGCACGACAAGCACAAGGGATCAGGCATGCGTGCATGCATGGAGCTCACACCACCTTTGTTTCGTGTATTCTCTCATTGCGTGATTTCGGGGAAGAATTGGCCGGATGCATCCTCTCGGAAAAGAATTCTATGAGACTAGGTCTCACGCGAGACCCATCCTGATAAATGACATGTGACATTCACAAATTAGAAAGCACCCCTCACCCTCCACTTAAAATCAGGGGGAAGATAGATTAGATGATTTGTGATTTGTGAATGTCACGTGTTATCCATCAGGACAGGTCTCACCTACTAACCGTGAGACCTGGTCTCATATAATTTTTTTCCCATCCTCTCTATTGTCAGTCTTACAAAATTAGCGGCGATAACCAACATATGTATCCAGGAATTGAGGTTTGGGTATGTTACCTGTTGTTGCCGTTTCAAGCTACTCACCCAACAATTCATCACGGGGGGCCTGGATAAGCACCAACCAAAGGCATCTCATGAGATAGTCCGGACTCTAAGAGCATCTCCAGCCGATCCCTAAAAGGATTTAGAAGAGAGAAAATCGGTTTTGAGGAGTAAAAACTGCACCTATCCGATCCTTTATATGTCGCCCGTGTTAGAATTTATGTTTATCTCTACTTGTAATCTCAACAACAAATCTTCTTTCCCTCTCCTCCGTAGCTATCTCAAACTCCTCTGTAACAACCGTATCGATGGCGATCGGTTGCATATACTTGTAAGCCACGGCAGGGCTTCTGCCTCACGTTAATATAAACCATCGCGGCTCCCTTACAGGGAGTAGGAACGCTTCCCAAAACCTAATATGGTCATCAAAGCCACCTCTTCCCTACACATCTAGCCACAACAAAAACAAAAACCACAAACCACAACCGCCGCCGCCATGTCTTCCTCGTCGTCCGCCGCCCTCAACCTCGGGTCGCCGCCGACTGAGAAGCTTGCAAGAGGAAACTTCATCCTCTGGAAGGCACAAGTCCTACCAGCCCTGCGAGGTGCGCAGGTGACTGGTTTGCTGGACAATAGCGACGCAGCTCCGCCCAAAACGGTGGAGACCACGCAGACGGACAAGACCACGACCATGGTGCCGAACCCGCTGTATGCGGCCTGGATCGCCAAAGATCAACAGGTGCTCTCATATTTACTGAACTCCATGACTCCAGAGATACTTGCGCAGGTCATCGGGAAGGATTCCACCTTCGAGTTGTGGACAACGGTGACAGCCATCTTCGCCTCCCAATCGCAGTCTCGGATTACAAATCTGAGAATTGCGATCACCAACACCAAAAAGGGCACCATGTCAAGCTCCGCCTTTATGGCCAAGATGAAGAGTCTTGGCGATGAGCTAGCAGCCGCTGGCCGTCCGGTCTCTGACCCGGAGATGGTGGACTACATCCTAGAAGGGCTGGATCGTGACTACGATCTCGTGGTCGCGGCGATCGGCGCCATCAAGAACACGATCACCGCCGACGACCTCTTTGCCCAAATCTCTGCTTTCGACCAGAGAATGGAGATGTTGGGCGACGCATCTTCTGGTGGCTTCCACACGTATGCAAACGCAGCTTACAGAGGCCGCGGCCAAGGTCGCGGGAAACCCTACCGCGAGCGTGGCACAAGGGGGCGTGGCCGAGGAGATCGGCAGCCTTCTCCTACTCGCGGCGGCAACGACTACAGAGGACGCCAGCGACAAAACCAACCGCAACAGGTGCGTGATCAGCAGCAGCGCGACAACCCTGAGTGCTAGATATGCCTCAAATATCATCCAGGGGGGCGCGGCTCTGCTGGTGGCGCTATGAAGATGGAGAACCAGAAGAGAAGGCGGCGCATGCAGCCACCTACGGCGTAGATACCAATTGGTATGCCGACACGGGAGCCACCAACCACATTACAGGAGAACTTGATCAGCTGACAATGCGAGAGAAGTACAACGGAGGCGATCAAATCCACACGGCAAGCGGTTCTGGTATGGCAGTAACACATATTGATAGTTCAATTGTTAAAAACCCCATCAAAAATTTACATCTGAAAAATATTCTACATGTTCCTGAAGCAGCAAAAAGTCTTCTTTCTGTTCATCGATTCACTCGTGATAATCATGTCCTCATAGAGTTTCATCCCTATTTTTTCCTGGTTAAGGATCTGGTCACGCGGAGAATCATTCTTAGAGGACGGTGTGTGGGACGTCTCTACCCACTCATATCATCATCATCATCAGCGTCAAATAAACAAGCATATCTCGTCACCAAGCCATCCTCAGCAAAGTGACATAGTCGCTTGGGTCATCCGTCCTCAGTAATTATTAGACATGTCCTTAGCAAGAATAAGCTCTCTTATGAGTCTAGTGTTGAGTCAGTTTGTGATCCGTGTCAACAAGGAAAAAGTCATCAATTACCTTACCCTATCTCTACTAGTGTGTCCACTGCACCATTGCAACTCATATTTTCAGATGTATGGGGGCCAGCCCCCACTTCCGTTGGAAGATTTTCCTATTATGTAAGCTTCATTGATGACTATAGTAAATTTACTTGGATTTACTTGTTAAAGAAAAGATCTGATGTATTCCAAGTTTTTATCAACTTCCAAAACCTTGTTGAACGCAAACTGAACTCTAAAATTATTGCCATGCAAACAGACTGGGGAGGTGAGTATGAGAAACTCAACTCATTCTTTCAAAAGCTTGGCATTTCTCATCATGTCTCTTGTCCTCATGCTCACCAACAAAACGGGTCTGCTGAAAGAAAGCAGCGTCATATTGTTGATGTAGGGCTCGCATTACTAGCTAATGCATCCATGCCACTTAAGTTCTGGGATGAAGCTTTCTTAACTGCTACATATCTTATCAACCTGCTTCCTAGTAAGGTCATCAAACTTGAAACACCCATCACACGACTCCTTGGTATAACACCAGATTACACATCTCTTCGCATCTTTGGCTGTGCATGTTGGCCAAATCTTCGGCCTTACAATACATGTAAACTTGCTTTTCGTTCAAAGAGATGTGTGTTCTTAGGATATAGTCCCATGCACAAAGGAGTCAAGTGCTTGGATGTCCCTACAGGAAGAATCTATATATCCAGAGATGTTGTATTCGACGAGTCCATCTTTCCGTTTGCATCTCTACATCCCAATGCCGGTGCCCTCCTTCGAAAAGAAATTCTTCTCCTTCCTGAAAATCTCCGGAGTTTTGATCAAGGGGGAGACAATTGCACTGACCAAAATGATGATAATATTGCTAGCACCAGTTCTGCTCTTGTCCCTGTGCAGGTTGGCAACGAAAACAACGCTCCAAAGATGCCCAGAATGATCAAAACGAAGGGATATTTCATGTGCCGCAAGAAGATGAAAATGGCGCTGAAAACAGAGCTGATCCGGCGGCGCCAGCAACTCCTGTGCAGCAGTTGGCCTCGGATCGCGGGACGCAATCGTCCTTGGATCACGGGCTCAGCAGGCGCGGGCGCGCTCCCTCACTCAGCCAGCCCCGCGCCTCCACGTCACCAGCCAGCGGGGCCGCATCTCCCTCGTGCTCCGCGTCACTGTCCCCCTGCATGCATGCGCCAGATGAGGCGGGATCCCCTGCATCCACAGACTCTATGGACACCAGGATGATTGGTGGAGACGGGGCCACACCAGACGCATCTGGATCTTCTGTGGCAACGCCAGCAGGATCGCCTGGATCTTCTACAGCAGATTCTCCTATGCAGCGTGTACAGCCAGCAGCTTCTACACGAGTCATGACACGTCTACAGAAAGGTATAAAGAATCCAAAAATACGTACTGATGGCACTATACGATATGGTATGTTGTGTATCTCAGGTGAACCAACAACGTTGAATGAGGCACTTGATGATCCAAGGTGGAAGAAAGCCATGGATGAAGAATACTCTGCACTCATGAGAAATAAAACCTGGCATCTTGTGCCAGACTAGAGAGGTAAAAATATTATTGATTGCAAATGGGTGTACAGAGTTAAAAAGAAGGCAGATGGAACTGTTGACAGGTATAAGGCACGGTTGGTTGCAAAGGGTTTTAAACAACGCTATGGTATAGATTATGAAGATACCTTTAGTCCTGTTGTGAAAGCTGCCACAATAAGACTTGTTCTAGCTATTGCTATGTCCAGAGGATGGAGTTTACGTCAGCTGGATGTACAGAACGCGTTTTTGCATGGTGTTCTGGAAGAGGAAGTCTACATGAGACAACCACCTGGGTATGTGAGTAAGAAAACACCACATTATGTATGCAAACTTGACAAGTCACTTTATGGATTGTGAGATATGTAAAACACACTGTGAGCTTGGGCCTTAATTTCAGAAGTTCCAATTCTACACTTGTGAGTGCATTTTCTAATGCTGATTGGGCAGGTTGTAGGGATGACAGAAAATCAACTGGAGGTTTTGCAGTCTTTTTTGGGTCCAATCTTATCTCTTGGTGTGCAAGAAAGCAGGCAACAGTATTAAGGTCAAGTACAGAGGCTGAGTATAAATCTTTGGCAAATGCCACTGCAGAAATTATTTGGTTGGAGTCACTACTTGAGGAACTGGGAGTTAAGTTAAATCGTATCTCATGTCTTTGGTGTGACAACTTGGGTGCAACATATTTATCTGCAAATCTTGTATTCCATGCCAGAACAAAACATATTGAAATTGACTTTCACTTTGTGCGTGGAAGAGTTGCAGACAAGAAACTTGGGATACGGTTCATTCCCTCCAAAGATCAAGTAGCCGATGGATTTACCAAGGCACTGCCAGCAAAACCATTTGAAGAATTCAAGAGGAATTTGAACCTAGGATAGTTGAAATTAAGGGAGGGTGTTAGAATTTATGTTTATCTCTACTTGTAATCTCAGCAACATATCTTCTTTCCCTCTCCTCAGTAGCTATCTCAAACTCCTCTGTAACAACCGTATCGATGGCGATCGGTTGCATATACTTGTAAGCCACGGCAGGGCTTCTGACCCACGTTAATATAAACCATCGCGGCTCCCTTACAGGGAGTAGGAACGCTTCCCAAAACCTAATGGCCCGCCCCCACCCCCCACCCCCACTCCCCGGCACATCGCCCTTTCCCTTGTACGCACCACGCCGATACCCAAAATTCAACCCAGATCACCCGCCAGCCTTACGACGAGCACCGCAGCCACCCCACACCTCCTCCCACACTTCTAATCGGCCGACGCCAGTCCAAAATGGCGGGATCTAACTGTCGGAGGCCGCCATCGATTTGAAGCACATATCCATGTTGTGGTGCTCAGCTAACCGGAGGCCGCGGTGGCACCCCATCCCCCTTTGTCGAACTGCCGCCGCGTCGCATAAGAAGTACCAGGGCATGCGGTAGTGGCCTTGGGGGACATGGGTGTCTGAAATCAAGGATGCAGGCACATACATCCAGTGTTGGCTGAGGCCGTTCCAATTGGCGGAGCTCGCGGCGAGGGCATACGACATCAAGGCGGCGTGCTCTACGACAGTAAAGTGAAGCTAAAGTTCCCCATCGGCAGCTGTAGCGTCCCAACGACCATCGACATCGACCATCGATTGCTCTCATGCCGTGGGCTGCGGGAGAATTGAGAGGCCTTCGAGCGGCTCCAGGTTGTAAAGTAATTTGGGAAGCGTAGAACCCTTTGTCTCGGGCCGCGTTGTATATATTGAGGCAAAGCCTTGGTTCACAAGTTACAGAGAGAGGGATCGAGGAGATCGACCAGAAGATCGACCAGGATGAGGAGGAGATCGACCAGGAAAGGTCGTTACATGGGATAAGTAGAAGAAGAGATAGAATTGAGAGATACAAGTTTAAACAACCTCTCCTATCCTATACAATAATTATAACACTCCCCCTCAATCTAAACCTCAAGCCTTGCTAAGGTTGAGATTGTATTTGAACTCATCCAATCTTCTCTCGGTCAAGGGCTTAGTAAACCCATCCGCAAGCTGGTCACCTGTAGGAATGAACCGAATCTCAAGTAGCTTTCGAGCTACCCTCTCTCGGACAAAATGAAAATCCACCTCAATGTGTTTTGTTCGTGCATGGAAGACATGATTTGCTGAAAGATACGTTGCACCAATATTGTCACACCATAACCGTGCAACCTTAGGAGCTTTGATTCCAAGCTCATAAAGTAATGTTTGTATCCACATTACTTCAGCTGTGGCATTTGCTAATGACTTATACTCAGCTTGTGTACTTGACCTTGAAACAGTAGCTTGCTTCCTTGCACTCCATGACACAAGGTTAGATCCCAGAAACACAACAAAACCACCAGTAGATCTTCTGTCATCAGCACACCCTGCCCGGTCTGCATCAGAATATGCAGTAACAAGCAAAGAAGGGGACTTGACAATCTGCAGTCCAAGCCCTTGAGAATACTGGAGATACCTTAGAATTATTTTAACGGCTGTCCAATGAGTAGTTCTAGGAGCATGCAAATATTGACACACCTTGTTCACTGAGTAAGAAATATCAGGACGTGTAAGTGTTAAATACTGCAAGGCACCAACAACACTTCTATAATTTGGTGCATCTTCTGGACCAAGGGCTTCTCCACTATCAACTGTAAGTTTTTCTGAGGTGGAAATTGGTGTGCTGACTGGTTTGCAATTCTCCAATCCCACCCTCTTTAGAACATCAGCCGTATATTTCTCTTGTGAGAGAAGTATGCCATCTCTGACTTGCTTTACTTCTATGCCAAGAAAATAGTGAAGATCACCTAGATCCTTGAGAGCAAATTCAAGTTTCAGATCCTTAAGCAAACAAGTTGTGGCTTCTTGACTTGAACTAGCAACAATTATATCATCAACATAAACAAGCTCAAAAACATTGATATTTCCTTTGCTATAAAAGAACAAGGATGTGTCTGCTTTGGATGGTGTGAACCCAAGATGTTGTAACTGCATGCTCAACCTAGAATACCATGCTCTTGGAGCCCGCTTGAGTCCATATAATACCTTATCCAACTTACATACATAATGTGGTGTGCTATAGCTTTCATAACCTGGTGGTTGCCGCATGAACACTTCTTCCTCAAGAACACCATGAAGAAACGCGTTCTGAACATCTAGCTGTCTTAAGCTCCATCCTCTGGAAATAGCAATGGACAAAACAAGACAAATGGTAGTTGCTTTAGCCATAGGACTAAAGGTATCATCATAATCAATTCCAAACCTTTGTTTAAAACCTTTTGCAACCAACCTTGCCTTGTACCTGTCTATACTACCATCAGATTTCCTTTTGATCTTGTATACCCACTTACAATCAATTATGTTGGCACCACGTTGCGGTGGTACTAGATGCCAGGTCTGATTTTTTATGAGTGCATTATATTCATTATCCATGGCCTCCTTCCAATCCTTGTTAGCAAGTGTATCATGCAAATTAATAGGTTCACCAGTAGTGGCAAGAAAAGCACGCTTGGTCGGATTATACTTTATTGTACCATCACTGTATTGTTTTTCCTTGACAATACCTGACCGAGACCTGGTGTGTCGATGAGGAGGTGAAGGAGCCATAGAAGCGGCTGCTGTTGATTGTGGCGCAGGAGATCCAGTAGCTTCCACGTTATCCACAGAAGATCCAGGTTGGTGGGGCTCCTGATCCGAGGTAGATTGGCGCTGTCGCCGCTCCTCGTCCTGTGCGCGCGTCGGATCAACCGCCAGCACAGAATCAGCCGGCGGGTCCCGCGTTGTCGTGACAGATGTGTCAGCCAGGGGCTCGCTCCCCCCACGCCGCGCTCGACAGCCGTCTCGGGTCGCACAGGCAAGACTTGGCGTGACGCGCCTGGACCCGCGCCTGGTCCGCCTGGACCCGCGCCTGGTCTATTGGAAATATGCCCTAGAGGCAATAATAAAATGGTTATTATTATATTTCTTTGATCATGATAATTGTCTATTATTCATGCTATAATTGTGTTATCCGGAAATCGTAATACATGTGTGAATACATACACCACAACACGTCCCTAGTGAGCCTCTAGTTGACTAGCTCGTTGATCAAAAGATAGTCATGGTTTCCTGACTATGGACATTGGATGTCATTGATAACGGGATCACATCATTAGGAGAATGATGTGATGGACAAGACCCAATCCTAAGCATAGCTTAAAGATCGTGTAGTTCGTTTGCTAGAGCTTTTCCGAATGTCAAGTATCATTTCCTTAGACCATGAGATTGTGCAACTCCCGGATACCGTAGGAGTGCTTTGGGTGTACCAAACGTCACAACGTAACTAGGTGACTATAAAGGTGCACTACGGGTATCTCCGAAAGTGTCTGTTGGGTTGGCACAAATCGAGACTGGGATTTGTCACTCTGTATGATGGAGAGGTATCTCTGGGCCCACTCGGTAATGCATCATCATAATGAGCTCAATGTTACCAAGTGGTTGATCACGGGATCATGCATTACGGTACGAGTAAAGTGACTTGCCGATAACGAGATTGAACAAGGTATTGGGATACCGACGATCGAGTGTCGGGCAAGTAACGTACCGATTGACAAAGGGAATTGTATATGGGATTGATTGAATCCTTGACATCGTGGTTCATCCGATGAGATCATCGAGGAGCATGTGGGAGCCAACATGGGTATCCAGATCCCGCTGTTGGTTATTGACCGGAGAGTCGTCTCGGTCATGTCTGCGAGTCTCCCAAACCCGCAGGGTCTACACACTTAAGGTTCGATGACGCTAGGGTTGTTGAGATATTAGTATAAGGTAACCCGAAAGTTGTTCGGAGTCCCGGATGAGATCCCGGACGTCACGAGGAGTTCCGGAATGGTCCGGAGGTGAAGATTTATATATAGGAAGTCAAGTTTCGGCCATCGGGAAAGTTTCGGGGGTAATCGGTATTGTACCGGGACCACCGGAAGGGTCCCGAGGGTCCACCGGGTGGGGCCACCTATCCCGGAGGGCCCCATGGGCTAAAGTGGGAGGGGAACCAGCCCCTAGTGGGCTGGTGCGCCCCCCTTGGGCCTCTCCCTGCGCCTAGGGTTGGAAACCCTAGGGGTGGGGGGCGCCCCACTTGGCTTGGGGGGCACTCCACCCCCCCTTGGCCGCCCCCCTTGGAGATCCCATCTCCTAGGGCTGGCGCCCCCCCTAGGGGTCCTATATATAGTGGGGGGAGGGAGGGCAGCCGCACCCTAGCCCCTGGCGCCTCCCTCTCCCTCCCGTGACACTCCTCTCTCTCTCCCTGAGCTTGGCGAAGCCCTCCCGAGATCACCCTTGCTTCCACCACCACGCCGTCGTGCTGCTGGATCTCCATCAACCTCTCCTTCCCCCTTGCTGGATCAAGTTGGAGGAGACATCTTCCCAACCATACGTGTGTTGAACGCGGAGGTGCCGTCCGTTCTGCGTTAGGTCATCGGTGATTTGGATCACGACGAGTACGACTCCATCAACCCCATTCTCTTGAACGCTTCCGCTCGCGATCTACAAGGGTATGTAGATGCACTCTCCTCTCCCTCGTTGCTAGATGACTCCATAGATTGATCTTGGTGATGCGTAGAATTTTTTTAAAATTCTGCTACGTTCCCCAACAGTGGCATCATGAGCTAGGTCTATGCGTAGATTCTATGCACGAGTAGAACACAAAGCAGTTGTGGGCGTGGATATTGTCTATTTGCTTGCCGTTACTAGTCTTATCTTGATTCGGCGGCATCGTGGGATGAAGCGGCCCGGACCGACCTTACACGTACGCTTACGTGAGACTGGTTCCACCGATTGACATGCACTAGTTGCATAAGGTGGCTAGCGGGTGTCTGTCTCTCCCACTTTAGTCGGATCGGATTTGATGAAAAGGGTCCTTATGAAGGGTAAATAGAAATTGGCATATCACGTTGTGGTTTTGGCGTAGGTAAGAAACGTTCTTGCTAGAAACCTATAGCAGCCACGTAAAAACTTGCAACAACAATTAGAGGACGTCTAACTTGTTTCTGCAGCATGTGCCGTGTGATGTGATATGGCCAAAAGGATGTGATGAATGATATATGTGATGAATGAATATGTGATGTATGAGATTGATCATGTTCTTGTAATAGGAGTCACAACTTGCATGTCGATGAGTATGACAACCGGCAGGAGCCATAGGAGTTGTCTTAATTTATTTATGACCTGCGTGTCAACATAAACGTCATGTAATTACTTTACTTTATTGCTAAAGCGTTAGCCATAGTAGTAGAAGTAATAGATGACGAGACAACTTCAAGAAGACACAATGATGGAGATCATGATGATGGATATCATGGTGTCATGCCGGTGACAACGATGATCATGAAGCCCCGAAGATGGAGATCAAAAGGAGCAAATGATATTGGCCATATCATGTCACCATTTGATTGCATGTGATGTTTATCATGTTTTGCATCTTATTTGCTTAGAACGACGGTAGCTTAAATAAGATGATCCCTCGGAATAATTTCAAGAAAGTGTTCCCCCTAACTGTGCACCGTTGCGAAGGTTCGTTGTTTCGAAGCACCACGTGATGATCGGGTGTGATAGATTCTAACGTTCGAATACAACGGGTGTAAGCCAGATTTACACACGCAATACACTTAGGTTGACTTGATGAGCCTAGCATGTACAGACATGGCCTCGGAACACGGAAGACCGAAAGGTCGAGCATGATTCATATAGAAGATACGATCAACATGAAGATGTTCACCGATGTTGACTAGTCCGTCTCACGTGATGATCGGACACGGCCTAGTTGACTCGGATCATGTTTCACTTAGATGACTAGAGGGATGTCTATCTGAATGGGAGTTCATTGAATAATTTGATTAGATGAACTTAATTATCATGAACTTAGTCTAAAATCTTTACACTATGTCTTGTAGATCAAATGGCCCACGCTAATGTTGCCCTCAACTTCAACGTGTTCCTAGAGAAAACCAAGCTGAAAGATGATGGCAGCAACTATACGGACTGGGTCCGGAACCTGAGGATCATCCTCATAGCTGCCAAGAAAGATTATGTCCTAGAAGCACCGCTAGGTGACGCACCCATCCCAGAGAACCAAGACGTTATGAACGCTTGGCAGTCACGTGCTGATGATTACTCCCTCGTTCAGTGTGGCATGCTTTACAGCTTAGAACCGGGGCTCCAAAAGCGTTTTGAGCGACACGGAGCATATGAGATGTTCGAAGAGCTGAAAATGGTTTTCCAAGCTCTTGCCCGGGTCGAGAGATATGAAGTCTCCGACAAGTTCTTCAGTTGTAAGATGGAGGAAAATAGTTCTGTCAGTGAGCACATACTCAAAATGTCTGGGTTGCATAACCGCTTGACTCAGCTGGGAGTTAATCTCCCGGATGACGCGGTCATTGACAGAATCCTTCAGTCGCTTCCACCGAGCTACAAGAACTTTGTGATGAACTTCAATATGCAGGGGATGGAGAAGAACATTCCTGAGGTATATTCAATGCTGAAATCAGCGGAGGTGGAAATCAAAAAGGAACATCAAGTGTTGATGGTGAATAAAACCACTAAGTTCAAGAAAGGCAAGGGTAAAAAGAACTTCAAGAAGGACGGCAAGGGAGTTGCCGCGCCCGGTAAGCAAGCTGCCGGGAAGAAGTCAAAGAATGGACCCAAGCCTGAGACTGAGTGTTTTTATTGCAAGGGAAGTGGTGACTGGAAGCGGAACTGCCCCAAATACTTAGCGGACAAGAAGGCCGGCAACACTAAAGGTATATGTGATATACATGTAATTGATGTGTACCTTACCAGTACTCGTAGTAGCTCCTGGGTATTTGATACCGGTGCGGTTGCTCACATTTATAACTCAAAGCAGGAGCTGCGGAATAAGCGGACACTGGCGAAGGACGAGGTGACGATGCGCGTCGGGAATGGTTCCAAGGTCGATGTGATCACCGTCGGCATGCTACCTCTACATTTACCTACGGGATTAGTTTTAAACCTCAATAATTATTATTTAGTACCAGCTCTGAGCATGAACATTGTATCAGGATCTCGTTTAATTCGAGATGGCTACTCATTTAAATCCGAGAATAATGGTTGTTCTATTTATATGAGAGATATGTTTTATGGTCATGCTCCGCTGGTGAATGGTTTATTCTTAATGAATCTCGAGCGTAATGTTACACATATTCATAGTGTGAATACCAAAATATGTAAGGTTGATAATGATAGTCCCACATACTTGTGGCACTGCCGCCTTGGTCACATAGGTGTCAAACGCATGAATAAGCTCCATGCAGATGGACTTTTGGAGTCTCTTGATTACGAATCATTTGACACGTGTGAACCATGCCTCATGGGTAAAATGACCAAGACTCCGTTCTCAGGAACAATGGAGCGAGCAACCAACTTATTGGAAATCATACATACTGATGTGTGCGGTCCAATGAGTGTTGAGGCTCGCGGTGGCTATCGTTATGTTCTCACCCTCACTGATGACTTGAGTAGATATGGGTATGTCTACTTAATGAAACACAAGTATGAGACCTTTGAAAAGTTCAAGGAATTTCAGAGTGAGGTTGAGAATCAACGTGACAGGAAAATCAAGTTTTTGCGATCAGATCGTGGGGGCGAAATACTTGAGTCACGAATTTGGCACACACTTAAGACAATGTGGAATAGTTTCACAACTCACGCCGCCTGGAACACCTCAGCGTAATGGTGTGTCCGAACGTCGTAATCGCACTCTATTGGATATGGTGCGATCTATGATGTCTGTTACCGATTTACCGCTGTCATTTAGGGGCTATGCTTTAGAGACTGCCGCATTCACTTTAAATAGGGCTCCGTCGAAATCCATTGAGACGACACCATATGAATTATGGTTTGGGAAGAAACCTAAGCTGTTGTTTCTAAAAGTTTGGGGATGCGATGCTTATGTCAAGAAACTTCAACCTGAAAAGCTCGAACCCAAGTCGGAAAAATGCGTCTTCATAGGATACCCTAAAGAAACTATTGGGTATACCTTCTACCTCAGATCCGAAGGCAAGATCTTTGTTGCCAAGAATGGATCCTTTCTAGAGAAAGAGTTTCTCTCGAAAGAAATAAGTGGGAGGAAAGTAGAACTCGATGAAGTATTACCTCTTGAACCGGTAAGTGGCGCAGCTCAAGAAAATGTTCCTGAGGTGCCTGCACTGACTAGAGAGGAAGTTAATGATGATGATCATGAAGCTTCAGATCAAGTTGCTACTGAACTTCGTAGGTCCACAAGGACACGTTCCGCACCAGAGTGGTACGGCAACCCTGTCTTGGAAATCATGTTGTTAGACAATGGTGAACCTTCGAACTATGAGGAAGCGATGGCGGGCCCAGATTCCGACAAATGGCTGGAAGCCATGAAATCCGAGATAGGATCTATGTATGAAAACGAAGTATGGACTTTGACTGACTTGCCCGATGATCGGCGAGCCATAGAAAATAAATGGATCTTTAAGAAGAAGACAGACGCGGATGGTAATGTAACCATCTATAAAGCTCGGCTTGTCGCTAAGGGTTATCGACAAGTTCAAGGGGTTGACTACGATGAGACTTTCTCACCCGTAGCGAAGCTGAAGTCCGTCCGAATCATGTTAGCAATTGCCGCATTCTATGATTATGAGATATGGCAAATGGACGTCAAAACGGCATTCCTTAATGGTTTCCTTAAGGAAGAATTATATATGATGCAGCCGGAAGGTTTTGTCGATCCTAAGAATGCTGACAAGGTGTGCAAGCTCCAACGCTCTATTTATGGGCTGGCACAAGCATCTTGAAGTTGGAACATTCGTTTTGATGAGATGATCAAAGCGTTTGGGTTTACGCAGACTTATGGAGAAGCCTGCATTTACGAGAAAGTGAGTGGGAGCTCTGTAGCATTTCTCATATTGTATGTGGATGACATATTGTTGATGGGAAATGATATAGAATTCTTGGAAAGCATAAAGGCCTACTTGAACAAGTGTTTTTCAATGAAGGATCTTGGAGAAGCTGCTTACATATTAGGCATCAAGATCTATAGAGATAGATCGAGATGCCTCATTGGTCTTTCACAGAGTACGTACCTTGACAAGATATTGAAGAAGTTCAATATGGATCGGTCAAAGAAGGGGTTCTTGCCTGTATTACAAGGTACGAGATTGAGCACGGCTCAATGCCCGACCACGGCAGAAGATAGAGAAAAGGTGAGTGTCGTCCCCTATGCCTCAGCCATAGGGTCTATCATGTATGCTATGCTGTGTACCAGACCTGATGTAAACCTTGCCGTAAGTTTGGTAGGAAGGTACCAAAGTAATCCCGACATGGAACACTGGACAGCGGTCAAGAATATCCTGAAGTACCTGAAGAGGACTAAGGATATGTTTCTCGTTTATGGAGGTGACGAAGGGCTTGTCATAAAGGGTTACGTCGATGCTAGCTTCCACACAGATCTGGATGACTCTAAGTCACAAACCGGATACATGTATATTTTGAATGGTGGGGCAGTAAGCTGGTGCAGTTGCAAGCAAAGCGTTGTGGCGGGATCTACATGTGAAGCGGAGTACATGGCAGCCTCGGAGGCAGCACAAGAAGCAGTCTGGGTGAAGGAGTTCAGTACCGACCTAGGAGTCATACCCAATGCGTCGGGCTCGATGACTCTCTTCTATGACAACACTGGAGCTATTGCCCTTGCCAAGGAGCCCAGGTTTCACAGGAAGACCAGGCATATCAAGCGTCGCTTCAACTCCATTCGTGAAAGTGTTCAAAATGGAGACATAGATATTTGTAAAGTACACATGGATCTGAATGTGGTAGATCCGTTGACTAAACCTCTCCCTAGAGCAAAACATGATCAACACCAGAACTGCATGGGTGTTCGATTCACAATGTAACTAGACTATTGACTCTAGTGCAAGTGGGAGACTGTTGGAAATATGCCCTAGAGGCAATAATAAAATGGTTATTATTATATTTCTTTGATCATGATAATTGTCCATTATTCATGCTATAATTGTGTTATCCGGAAATCGTAATACATGTGTGAATACATACACCACAACACGTCCCTAGTGAGCCTCTAGTTGACTAGCTCGTTGATCAAAAGGTAGTCATGGTTTCCTGACTATGGACATTGGATGTCATTGATAACGGGATCACATCATTAGGAGAATGATGTGATGGACAAGACCCAATCCTAAGCATAGCTTAAAGATCGTGTAGTTCGTTTGCTAGAGCTTTTCCGAATGTCAAGTATCATTTCCTTAGACCATGAGATTGTGCAACTCCCGGATACCGTAGGAGTGCTTTGGGTGTACCAAACGTCACAACGTAACTAGGTGACTATAAAGGTGCACTACGGGTATCTCCGAAAGTGTCTGTTGGGTTGGCACGAATCGAGACTGGGATTTGTCACTCTGTATGATGGAGAGGTATCTCTGGGCCCACTCGGTAATGCATCATCATAATGAGCTCAATGTTACCAAGTGGTTGATCACGGGATCATGCATTACGGTACGAGTAAAGTGACTTGCCGATAACGAGATTGAACAAGGTATTGGGATACCGACGATCGAGTGTCGGGCAAGTAACGTACCGATTGACAAAGGGAATTGTATAGGGGATTGATTGAATCCTTGACATCGTGGTTCATCCGATGAGATCATCGAGGAGCATGTGGGAGCCAACATGGGTATCCAGATCCCGCTGTTGGTTATTGACCGGAGAGTCGTCTCGGTCATGTCTGCGAGTCTCCCAAACCCGCAGGGTCTACACACTTAAGGTTCGATGACGCTAGGGTTGTTGAGATATTAGTATAAGGTAACCCGAAAGTTGTTCGGAGTCCCGGATGAGATCCCGGACGTCACGAGGAGTTCCGGAATGGTCCGGAGGTGAAGATTTATATATAGGAAGTCAAGTTTCGGCCATCGGGAAAGTTTCGGGGGTAATCGGTATTGTACCGGGACCACCGGAAGGGTCCCGAGGGTCCACCGGGTGGGGCCACCTATCCCGGAGGGCCCCATGGGCTAAAGTGGGAGGGGAACCAGCCCCTAGTGGGCTGGTGCGCCCCCCTTGGGCCTCTCCCTGCGCCTAGGGTTGGAAACCCTAGGGGTGGGGGGCGCCCCACTTGGCTTGGGGGGCACTCCACCCCCCCTTGGCCGCCCCCCTTGGAGATCCCATCTCCTAGGGCTGGCGCCCCCCCTAGGGATCCTATATATAGTGGGGGGAGGGAGGGCAGCCGCACCCTAGCCCCTGGCGCCTCCCTCTCCCTCCCGTGACACTCCTCTCTCTCTCCCTGAGCTTGGCGAAGCCCTCCCGAGATCACCCTTGCTTCCACCACCACGCCGTCGTGCTGCTGGATCTCCATCAACCTCTCCTTCCCCCTTGCTGGATCAAGTTGGAGGAGACATCTTCCCAACCATACGTGTGTTGAACGCGGAGGTGCCGTCCGTTCTGCGTTAGGTCATCGGTGATTTGGATCACGACGAGTACGACTCCATCAACCCCATTCTCTTGAACGCTTCCGCTCGCGATCTACAAGGGTATGTAGATGCACTCTCCTCTCCCTCGTTGCTAGATGACTCCATAGATTGATCTTGGTGATGCGTAGAATTTTTTTAAAATTCTGCTACGTTCCCCAACATGGTCCACCGTGGGCCGCCGCCCAGTCGGCTGCGCTGTCGGCCACCAGGGGGCGCAAGAGCGAATCCACGCAGGATCGCGCGCCGCCCTGCGCTGGAGACTGCCGCAGATCCTCCTGGGATCATGCGCTGGCAGCAGGATCATCCTCAGAGACCGTGCCATATTTGTCCTGTGTACACATAAAATGACGAGTAGAATCTGTACAAGCTCCATTAGATTCACAATTTTCTGTGGATTTTTGCACATGATCATGATCATTTAATTCACCCCCGTGATCAGGACATGTAGAATAGTCTGGTAGGAGTGCAATTTCTGCACGAAGCAAGGCGCCGACATTGGGATGAAGTAGGGAAAATGGGAATAATGTTTCATCAAAGATAACATCACGGGAGATATATATGCGTCTAGTGGATGGTTCAAGACATTTATATCCTTTGTGGAGATTACTGTACCCAATAAAGACACATTGTGTGGAGCGAAACTCTAATTTGTGACGATTGTATGGACGTAGGTTGGGGTAACAAGCACAACCAAATTTTTTAAGATAGTTGTAATCTGGCTGTTGATGATACAATCGTTCTAAAGGAGTGGAATTACCAATGACCTTACTAGGAAGACGGTTGATAAGGTATGTAGCTGTGATGAAGGCCTCATCCCAATACTTGAGAGGCATAGATGCATGAGCTAAAAGAGATAGACCAACTTCAACGATATGACGGTGTTTGCGTTCAGCAGAACCGTTCTACTGATGAGCATGAGGGCAGGACACATAATGAGTGATCCCAATGCTACGGAAGAAGGAGTTGAGTTTTACGTACTCCCCTCCCCAGTCACTTTGGACCGAAATAATTTTCCTATCAAAGTGGCGCTCAACAAGCTTCTGAAATTCTTGGAAGATAGAAAAGACTTCAGATTTATACTTAAGCAAATAAATCCATGTGAACTTGCTGTAATAATCAATGAAGCTAACATAATATATTTTTCGACCAAAAGAATCTCGAGCATGACCCCAAACATCACTGAAGATCAATTGTAAGGGAGCATGAGACACACTAGTAGACTTAGGATAGGGAAGCTGATGGCTCTTGGCACATTGACATGCTTCGCAAACAGACTCATTATTTGAACTATGTGACAAAGGAAAATTGTCTTTATTGACTACTTGCCTAACTATAACTGATGAGGGATGTCCTAATCTTTGATGCCACCACGCAAAAGAGGGCTTGATGACGGAGTAGACTCGATGATGCTTGTTGCTAAGTGCTCCGGATGAGATGGGGTAGAGGCTGCCAACGCATCTACCGTGATAGAGAGGTGCCCTCGTTGCCCGATCCTTAATGAAAAAATAGCGAGGGTGAGTTTCAAAGAAAACATCGTTATCGGTGGCTAAACGAGACATAGAGGCAAGGTTTTTGTCAGCTTGAGGAACATGGAGAACATCCTTAAGAATGAGATCACGTTGAAGAGTAGGTGAATTAAGCAAAACTTGACCAATGTGACAAATATCCATACCTTTACCGCTGGCGTTGTGGATCTGGTCGTGGCCATGATATGTCTCGCGTAGGGCAAGTTGCTCTAGTTCATTGGTGACATGATCGGTAACACCTGAGTCAACATACCAGACGCCGTCCCCACCTTGCTCGCGCATAGCAGCTGCAACTAGTTTGGAATCTGGGACAAAATTTTCATCATACCGATGCCAGCAGTCCATGACCTCATGTCCGGCCTTCTTGCAGAGTTGACACTGAGGGCGGCCGCGGGAAGAGGAGGTGCGGCGGCTAGTGTTGGAGTTGAAGCCACCACCCCCATGAGTGTTGCCGTAGCCGCCGTCGTTGTTGTGTCCGTAGCCACCACCAGAGTGGGCATCACCCGAAGAAGCACCACGTCTGTGGCCGCCGCCGCGGTTGGTGCCCTGGCGACCACGACCACGACCGCGACCCCGTGAAGCGGAGTAGGCGGAGGATTGCCGAAGATCGCCGCCGTGGAGGAGGGTGAGGCGGGCGTCGAAACTGAGCAGCTGGCTGTGTAGCTCCGGAACCATGATAGGTTCCACCCGTGCCGCAAGCGCAGAGACGACCGGGTTATACTCCCTGTCGAGGCCGGCAAGAATTTTGGAGACGATCTCCGGATCGGAGAGCGCCGAGGCGGTGCACGCGACTTCATCGGTGAGAGTTTTGATTTTGCCGAGGTATTCTGTCCTGGACATGTTACCTTTTTTCAGGTTGGTGAGCTCGATGCGGGTGTTGATCGCCTGCGCCTAGCTCTGGGCAGTGAACATGGAGTTGATGGCGTGCCACACCTTGGCCGGCGTCTGGAGCGTGGCCACCTGGGACAGAATCTCGCGGGAAAAAGAACCCATCAAGAACCCTTGAAGTTGTTGTTGTTGGGCATACCAGAGGGTGCGTGCGAGGTTGACGACTTGCTCTTCTTTGCCATCCTTGGTGATGGTGAGCGTGGCCGGCGGGGGCGGGCTTGTGGCGTTGAGGTGGTGCTCCATCTGGGCACCCTTGATCTGGGGAAGCACGATGGCTTTCCAAAGGAGGAAGTTCCCCCTAGTCAGCTTCTCCTGTGGTGGCGATCCGAGAAAGGTATTGGTGGCTGTGGATGAGGAGGCAAAGGTGGAGGTGGAGGAGGTGGTGGTGATCGCGCCCATGGTACTGGGGGACATGGAGGCGGAGGTGGTGGACATGGCTCGGTCGCGAAGGTAGCTAGATGCGATCTTTCCTGATCTGTTGAGGAAGAGGCTCTCTTACCATGTAAAGTAATTTGGGAAGCGTCGAACCCTTTGTCTCGGGCCGCGTTGTATATATTGAGGCAAAGCCTTGGTTCACAAGTTACAGAGAGAGGGATCGAGGAGATCGACCAGGATGAGGAGGAGATCGACCAGGAAAGGTCGTTACATGGGATAAGGAGAAGAAGAGATAGAATTGAGAGATACAAGTTTAAACAACCTCTCCTATCCTATACAATAATTCTAACACAGTTGTCGTGCGGCGACGATGAGATCATAGACGAGCTCCACCGGATTAATCCGGAGCTCGTCGCCGAGGAGCGTCGGCAGCTCAAGTAGTACAAGAATGGGATGGCCGACGAGGGCGAGGTCAGGCCGTCCAGTAGGTGGCTCTGGCTTTGGTGGCTGTTAGAAGGGAGAGAGGGTTTTGGTGGAATCGTTGTTTTATTGCTTGAGCCTCGTGGGCATATATATAGGAGTACAATCATCTACTTGGAGTACAAGGCAAGGTGGAATAAGTCCTACGCTATCCTATGTTTCCATAATAACAATGATACTCAACATCCCCCCGCAGTCACAATGGTAGCGACGCAGACGGTGAGACTAGAGAAGAATCCGAAGGCAAGCCGATGGACACCCACCACAGTCGTAACGGTCGATGCACCGCGGAGTCGTGGCTGGAGTGAAAACCGACAAGGTTGCTCAAGCAAGGCGGTAGTCCTTTGTGCCGTTTGTCGAGGTAGCCGAGAGCGGAGGGTGGTGTAGCCATGGTCGAGGTAGCCGTACGAGGGACACCGTGGCCGATTTCGAGTCGGGGTGGCCGGTGTCGAGGTAGTCGTCCTGGACCGGGAAGAAGAGCGGCGGCGGCGGCCTGAGGAGGCGGCGGCGGCGGCTAGGTCAGAAGCGCGGCGGCGGTGCCCGAAGTAGACGAGGAAGAACCCGACAGCATGACGAAGACCGGCGCGGACGGTGGCGTTCCAGCGTCTAGGGAAGCGGCGCGACGCATATCACATAGAAGTCGACGTGCGGGGACGGCGCTACGACCCGAAGGGGCGACGCAGCGGTAGCGCGCGGGTCGGGGCGACGGCAGGGAAGACCTCATGGCGGTCGCAGGTACCGCTTGCCACGCTCGCTACGGCCCGACCGGACGACGCAGCGGCTGCGCGAGGGTCGGTGCAGTCTCGGGGATGGCCTCGGGGCGGCGATTGACCGCGGGCCGTGGCACTACGGCCCAAAGAGACGACGCAGCGGTAGCGCGTGGATTGATGCAACCACGGAAACAGCCTCATGGCGGCGGCGAGGACCACATGCTGTGACGCTACGATCCAAAGAGGTGACGCAGCGGCTGCACGGATCGATGCTGTCGCGGGAAGAACTATGGGCAGCGACACTGCGGTCTGTAGGGACGACGCAGTTGCAGCCCGTGCTCAATCGATGGATAGGCGCACAAACTGTACGACGATCTTCATGTAATCCGGCACGGCACGCGTCAGACACCGGACGTTGCAACAGCCTGCAACCAGGCTTGGACACGTACTGCAGGAAGGCATAAGAGGAGTCTCCACTAGCACGGGACGCACCATGCATGGGTAGCCAACGTGCATGCATCCGGAACGTGGCCACGCTGTGGATCCGTGGGCTGGGGCGGGCGATTGGGCAGCCAAGCACGCCCGTGCAGGACGTGTGACTCACGGACCAACGCGGCGAGGACGATGGATCACGCACGACCGCGTGAGCGACCGCATCTGGCTTGGGCATGAAGTCCGGGGCGCCGTGTGACACCCGATCCAGTCCAAGTCGATGAAGATGTTGATGTAGTAGTCAGGCGTTGTTGATGACAAACGGCGGCGAGCGATTCAACCCGATCTATAGATCGGAGAATCAAAAAAGAACACCGACCAAACGACCGGCGAGAGAGAAAAACCCCGGATCAAGGATCGGGAAAAAGACTCTAGGGCAGCCGGTCAACATGACCGGCGGACGAACCCTAGGTACGGGCGGCGCGGCCCCCGACGGCGGTCATGGAGGCCAACCGTCTCGGGGGCGGTGCGCGGGTGTGGAAGTGGCGGCGGCTTGGGTTTAGGATCGATTAGGCCGATACCAATATTAGAAGGGAGAGAGGGTTTTGGTGAAATCGTTGTTTTATTGCTTGAGTCTCGTGGGCATATATATATAGAAGTACAATCATCTACTTAGAGTATAAGGCAAGGTGAAATAAATCCTACACTATCCTATGTTTTCATAATAACAATGATACTCAACAGTGGCTTTACCCTGGGCGGCGTGGATTAGGCGATGACCAAGGCCGACATAGCGGCAGAGGAGGACAAATGAAATTTGTTTGTTTTGATTATTTTGTTGAATTGACTCCTTCAAATTTGTATTGTGCCATGTAGTTTGAACCTAATTATGCTATCTATGGTTAAACCAATGTTTCCAGTTTGCAATATTGTTTAATACTTTAAATTCAAATTGAGCTATCGGTTTTCAAATTTGTGTGATTTTCTTAGGGACCTAAATTTTAAGTGAATTTTAAAGGATAATGAGCCATATAAGGGGCTAAATTTTAAGAGGTTTGATAGAGATGCTCCAATAGGTCATTGCCTGTAAACCGGTCAACAAAGATGATTGCGTGCATCAGTCGATAATTTTATGAGTATCATGTTGGCTTAAGCCTTTCCATTTGGTGCTTATTATCAACACTTGTGACTTGTCCATGGACAGCCTCCGACAAAAGAAAGAAACAGAGAGAACGGAAAGGCTTGACCATTGCTGTGATGGGGACTGCCGCTTGTGGTGCAGTGCAGCGCAGCACGTGGTGTGTGCCTTGCAATTTGATGCCTCTCACACAGACACGGAGAAGACCGACCGTGCCACCGCCCACGCTTTGCTCGCTTTTTGACGTGGTTCGCTAGTCCAAAACTCTTCCAAACCTGTACGTTTGTAACAGAGAATATTAGTAGATTCCTCAGACGACGTACATGTCTCTCGGTTAAGCAGTCGGTGAAAATGCGCTGGTATAAAATGCTGACTCAGCTTCTGCCAACTGCCAGTTAAAATGACAGCACCAACAGCAACACTATCAGGCGTGCAAGTTAGAACTGCAGTCAGCTGCTGGGGTCAAAACCAAATCTCATGAAACCATTAATCAAAACCGCACGGGTCCATTTCATTTTCATCACACGTATGTGACGTATCTACTCCAGTACACATTGAGCTGTTCCCTAATTAAAATACATCAAATCTGATGTAATGTTATTACTTGTTAGTGTCTCGATTAATTTAATAGTAACCGCAGCTTAAGAAGATCTTTCCATGATCTTGTAGTCAGGTCGCCTGCAACAACAGTGTGTCACTAAACTAATGGACGATGACGTGGGCTTCATGCCACCTAAGTTACTCCACCTTGGGGAGCAGAGGGGCAGCTGTCTCGCTCCGATTCGCCAACGAATACTTTACGGTCCAAGTGACTTGTCCTACTGGCACACGTGTCCGATCCTAGCCCCAATTTCTAAACTATATTAACGGTGATTGTGTGACACAGGTGAAGATTTGGACAGCACGTGCTCGTGGAAAAAATTCAGCAAAAAACTAGAGAGACGTATCTTAATAGATGCAGAGGCCGGTGTTTTTTTACCACCTCTTTTCGAAAGAAAGTTAATTAACTAGCCTACAGTTGGACAAAACCAGTCGAAAAACAAATCCGAAATGACAAGACCAGTTGAATTTGTACTGCAACAAAGTTCTAGAATTTTCATAAATTTTCACTATTTTTTATGGTGATATATCATGCATGTAATATCATTTAGCAGTTAACTGTATCACTGAATATGTTCGCAAGAGAATATTTGGGGAATGTAGGTCGTCCTCTTGACTTTGTTACGCTACAACATGTCTAACCCCACATTATCCCACTTTATGATGCAGTTCCTGATGACCTGATTGATTAGGTTAATTAACAAGGTACCTTTTTGAACGTGTCTTTTGGACGGCGCCACTTTTCCTGTTCTGTGCTCCGGCACGGCAGCAGATGAGTCATTTTCCACACAAATCTAGTTCCGGGACAACAACTAATACACCTACTTAGCTTAGTTAAGCATATCTTCCCAACCTCAGATAGCGAAAGCTAGAAACCGTGTATGACCGAGTTGCACCCGGAGGTTAATATGGAGGATATACACGTATGATGCCTTGCATAATTCACTTCCTTTCATGAAGAGATAGTGAGTATATGGAGTAGTAATTAGTAATCAGCAAATGCCACTCCCGTCGTGTCGAACCTAGGTCTTTCATTTCCCAATGTGATAATTCAATTTTTTACATGATATTTGCATCACATTGCCGAGAGAGAGAGAGAGAGAGAGAGAGAGAGAGAGCCTAGTCCCCAGCTCATATACTCCCTTATGAACAGTAAAAAAATAGTAAAACAATTCTGATTTTTTTGGTCCAAACCTTGACAAATGTTCTTAGTGATTGCAAATTTTCTTCCGAAATAACATTCTTGAAAGTCATGGTAAAATCGACACTCCAAATATGCTATTTTGAAAAGAATTTTGGAATGCTGTTTTTTTTCCATGACTTCCACGAATGTTATTTCAGGATGAAAATTTGCAAGCACCGAAAACATTTGTCAAAGTTTACATATAAAACAATTGAATATTTTTTTAATATTTTGAATCCACTGTTCATCCCGAGCTCAAATGTTCTCGGGAGTAGAAAGGGACTTTCGTATTTTCATGTCCTTGTGTTTTTCAGCATTTCGATAGATTATGACGAAGATGGCAACACACAATAAAATACATATATCTTGTAGTGAATGCTTTAGTTTTTTAGGGTCCAACCAAAGATGATATGCCATCGAAGGGGCTTTATAGTTCTAACATGGTTATCGCACTTGATCCTAAGCGCAATGCCATCTACATCTTGTCCTCAGTGGAATCAAGTTGTTTTAGTTAATATTTTGTTGGATCTCATGTTTCATCCATTTGTGATCTTGCTCTTCTTCGTCTGCATTTAACAAGCAGTTCGTCACCTTGCCTTGTGAGATGCTTCACGAACAGCGAAAACTATACTCCATAGTTTTACGTCCACATATCTTTGATTGTGTGGTTTATACAGCTTTTGAAAACCTTCAAGTTTAGCGACGACTTAAGAAAACTTTGTTGTAAATTAAGTTTAAGCTGGCATTCCATTATCTAATTAGCAAGTGTAGTAAAAAAAGACTAATAAAAGATCGTAGTCTCGTACACACACTAACCACTAGGGGACGTCGGTATATATATATATATATATATATATATATATATATATATATATATATATATATATATATATATATGATCGAAAGAAATTGACATCTTTCCTTTGTTGAGCTTAATTTACTTACAATTTGCTCCTTCTATCTCTTCTATTGGGTTAAAAAATATTGACACTTTGATTAGGAACAATGGTTGGAGCACATTCAATCGATCCTACGTATGTCAACCAACGTGCATCCAACAGTTGTTTCGCGGGTGTAAAAAGGCACACCAAAAAATCACTATAGTAGAATGGAAGTGGTAGTCAAATGAAACAGCAAATTTATGGCAGTGGCAAGAGCACTTCGATGGTGACCTCACCTGGGACACGTGGCAGTGACTGGTACAATAGCCAATCATATAGCACCACGTATTAGTTGTTGAGAGTATTGATATTCGCCGTGTGAACTAGCACGTTCCCACTTATCAGGTATACGTCTAAGTGCCTTCAGAATTCCAGACTAATAACCGTTTATACCATACTCTTTCCGACCGCAAATAAGTATATATCTAGGTTTTGTCCTAAGTCAAACTTTTAAAACTTTAACCAACTTTATAGAAAAAAGTAGTAGCATTTATGGCACTAAATTAGTATCGCTAGATTCGTTTTGTAATGCGCTTTTATAATATATCAATTAGATGCCATACATGCTACTATTCTTTTCTATAAAGTTGGTCAAAATTTTAAAACTTTGACTTAGAAGAAAAGCTAGATGTACACTTATTCACGGATGAAGGGAGTACGTTTGGATCATTTGGGGCCGAGCTTGGTGTTTATAATGAGGATATTTAATTACTAATTTACATCTGACACCTCTTTCAATCTAGAAGGAGATTTTGATGCAAATAATCATGGACAGTTTACATATGTGCGTGTGGGGTGCCTTACGTGCTACTAGTTACGCTTTCACATCATCCATCACATCTCAAATAAAATTTTGCTCGCAAACCTGGCAAATAGCGGCTCGTCGAGGCCCTGACACGTGCATTCAGACGTTTACGTGGCCCATGCATGGCTTCATCGAGAAGTGCAGTTCACCTGAAAATCATCAGCTAAGTGCCAACAATTATGGTGACTAGCTAGCTAGCAATATATAGTGCCCGATGACGCAAGTATGTCCTAGCTATACATAAAGGGAAACAGTGTTCGTTGTCTACCTACGAATTGTCAAAATATATTGGGCTAGTAGCTAGCAACAGTGCCGTCATATATAACACGTCGCTAAAGCATGTCGTTTGCTTTGTTTTGTTTCGTTATATATGTGGATGCAAAATTCTTGGTTATATATGACTGATTGATAGGTGTAGTGTTCGTTCAGTGATAGCGTAGCAGTTGGTGTCTAGTTATATACAGGCTGACATTTTATACCATGCTGTTTTTTCAGGAAAGTTGATCAGTTGATAGAAACTGACAGGCAATTGTAGATATTTGGCCATAATTGGCTGCGTGCACTTGTATGAGCCGCGTACACAGAGTGCTTCTTAGAAACAATTATGACACGTTTTGGTGCCATCTCTCTTTTTGGACAGTTTGCATATTTGTCTCAATTCAGCCTGACTAAGGAAAATAGGCAAACAATTATCATCTACACATCGTTTAGCTACCTGCGTGTAAGCTGCTTGCATTAGGGGAGCAATTTTGCCTAGAGTTTTGGTTGCTTGCATTGGCTGGGCTGATACAAGTGTGTGGTGTTTGGTTGCAGACACACATAGTAACAGTAGAGTGCCTTGGCAGTGTGCTCGCGATGGTGACGCCAGTGTAGGCCGCGGGCGAGGAGGCCGACTTCCTAATGCCGGCGCAGCGCCAGGCACAACATGGCGTCCATCCAGCAAGGTTGACGATGATTAGTGAGAATAGAAAGAAGCCATTTCGTATTTTGTCTAAACCACAAATCATCACATGACCATGTTAGTACACTATAATGGGAAGACACACATACATCTACGACCGTTGAAATAGAAAACGTACAACATGAAAGTCATGTAAAACATTGAAATGAAGCTACTGGGTAAAAAGGAATTTCAAACGGTCGACCGTTTGCGAAGAGTTTGATGAAATTCAATTAAAATATTTTCAAACATGAACATGAAATTTAGCATTTAAGGTCAACAAAACTACGAACCGATCATCTGGATGGAACCACGACATCGATGTGCATCTTTTTTGTGTAAACCTTATCTCGAATCGACACCGTTAACTGTGTAGATTAGAAGGGACTGGAAGAGATTAAGAAGTCTCGTTCAAACAGGCCACACATAGACATTCCTATAGTAACCCAGAAAGATATAGATCTACTCATCTACAACCATCAAAATAGAGAAAGACAACACGAAAATCACGTGAAACGTCGAGATGAAGCTATTGGTCAAAAGAAATTTCAAATAGTCGACCATGTGGGACGAATTTGATGGAATTCATCCAAAATAGCTTCAAATATGAATACAAAATTAAGCATTTATGATCGACAAAACTACGCACCAATCGTATGAATGGAACCACAACATCTAAGTGCCTCTTTTTCATGTAGACCTTATTTAAAATCAGAGCACAGTTGTGCAGATTAGAAGGTGAAATAGATTTAGAGGGAGTTTAGACTAAACACGTGTAAAATCATGTACAGGGTGCACCCAGCGAGCAGGAGCTCACGCGTAACTGCACCACAACAGGCATCCACCTGTGCTCTATTACATCGCTGGAGCCTGGCTCGCTGGAAACGGCCAAATCGAGCGTTCCCAGCGATGCATGCTCAGAAGTGCTTTAAACTTCGTGATATGCAGGGTCAAACTCTTCGCACGCAGATTTGGTTGGGCTTGATGTGGGCAACCAAACGCATCATTGGGTTTCAAAATTACACATAAAAAAGTTTAAAATTATGGCGACGCCTAAATAAAAGGTATCTAAAGAACCTAGAAAAATATAATTACGCTAAATGAGGGATAATCAATTATTAACTAGATGTATATGTGCTTTCAGGTCATAGCGAGGAACACATATCTCTCAAATCTCATCCAGAGCCTCAAGTTAGGGCTCTGTCTTGGATGGACAATGGTAAACCTATTTCCAATCCTAAATGATTTCAATCGTCAAAAGGGATCTCTCTTTTGTTGTTCTCTTTGAGTCCGCTTTTATATTTCTTTCTTTGAAGTCGGGTTCTTAAGATGGGATTGGAAATTGGGTTTTCTGAATATATCTCTTCCGGTGAAGTAAGTTTGTTCGAGATCGAAAGAGTGCTACTAATGACTAATGGATGCAAAGGATTCCACAAATCTTCTCTTTAATGTGTTTCCATGGGAAATGGGATAAAAGGGAAGAAATCACGTGTGAACATGAAAAGGAGTGAAGAAGGAGATAGAAGAAATCAAGTGGAGGTGCACCCGAAGAAACAGAGCAAAAGACGACATTCCATATGACTGCGACCGCTCGTATGAGCGGTCGAATGACGTGGAAAATGAGGCATCTCGTTCACCTGAACAACTTTTATAAAGGGGCCAGGTCGAAATGCGAACGGAACATCCGCAAGCGAAGCCAGAACAAAGTCATATTCATCCCCGTTCATCAACCCTAGCCGCTGCCATTTCTCATCTCCATAGCCACCATCACCACCATAGTTCATCTTCCTCTAGTTCATAATTCTAATCGTGCATCGCATAACACATGCATTGTAAGACATATTATCAATCAATCAATCTTCGAGATGTGTTCTTCGTGCGATCTGATCTCCATGTTTGAGTAGTTCGGTAAGGTATGCGTTGAGGCATAGGCCTTGCAACCCTCTATACTTGTTGTGGGGATCAATGGAAGTGCTTTGAATTAACGTTCCATACATACGAAATAAAATTGTTTCGTTGATTTCTCTTGTCTCGTCCACATTCTCCATCCCTGCAGGTACCCAGGATCATGGAGAGCGAGCCATAGAGATGCTAAGGACAGGGAGAATGTGAAGTGTTATTCTGAACACTAGTTACACAAGGGTTTAGTACGGTAACACGGATGCAATACTTGGGGATCCATGAGGTGTAGTCACTAAATGTCCAAAGATCTTGTCCGATTATTATAATCTTAGTTATCGAGGCAACCCCATGCGACGGATAGGGCCTTCGGTTGGAAAATTGATTGAAATGTGCCGGTCAAGATGTTATTTGGACTCATCCCCCACTTCGGTTCATAACAAACACATCACGGTGGGTGACTTCCAGCGCACAAATTAAGATCATATTTCGTCCCAACACAAATATATGGTTGTAAGCATTAAGACCTCATACCCATACCTCTTTTTATTATTAGTGTTTAATCAAAATTAGCTTGATTGATCTGGTCAAAAGATAGAATTATTTCTTTGATAGAAGCTTGCTAGAGGCCATCGCTTCAAGGGAACCTTCCTCTCGCAGGTTCGATAACCCAACGTCACCTCTTGGGGAAATAGGTGTGGGGTACTTTATGTTCTTCTACTGGATCACTAAAAAGGAAGTATCAAGCCCTTCTTCTAGCGCCATTGCCGAGGAGGAGTTGAGTGTTTCTAGTCTTTGTCTTTAGAGTTTTTGTTAAAGTTTAGTTTTAGTTTTAGTTTTAGTGTTATTTTTGTTGCAAGTCTTTTAGTTGAAACCCCACCAAGAGATTACCATGGCTTGTTATCTTGGAAGTTTTGCTACTCCCAACAATAACTTCATGCGTGAACCAATAGCACAGTCGAGGTTGCAGCCGCTAAGTATGAGATCAAACCTAACTTAGTTTCCAAAGCATGGTGGCTAGCATCGCGTCATACGTAGGTTTATTTTGCATGGTTTGTATGGATCTAGGTGATGAAATATGGAAGACTCGGATGCGTAGCACCGAGTTTGAGGCGTGACCTTTTACAGCCCACGGACACGCCCGGTTGCATACGCGGGCGTCTGAGGGGTCGGAGTAGCCAACTCCGGCTTTAGACGCTCTTACCTCACATGAATTGTGTCTCCCTTTCCTACATTGGCATCCCGCACGCTTGCTGCACGCGAGCCTGCGAGGTGGTTTCAGCCCGAGCCCGGGACACGATTTCTCCTATAAACCATGCTAGGCTACACGCCTTCCTGGTTAATCTACGTCGAGCGACTCATCTGGTTCGCATGATCCTTTCCTGGTTGTACTTTTTACGATGCTGTCAAAACTTTGGTCGTACTTTCTTTTTTACGTGCTTATTTGGCTTATGTGTGATGACGAGTGGCCCTCATTGGCCTTTGGGATCCAGGGAATAGGAGGTCGGTTTGCTTTTTTCTACATGGGGAATTATTTTACTGACTAGATAGAGGAGAACATGTGGGGTGGGGAGGGTGAAAACCTAGCACAACGAACATCCAATCCTATTGTGTCTTCAAGCCTCACCCCCTTCTTCTTCCTCTCCATGTTGCTCCCGCACATCTAATGCCTCTTCACCCGGCGTCCCACTCCTGCCTCGTCACCGACCACTCTTCTACCCCTGATACGTCAATTTTGCACCATGTTTTCCTATTGTTTTTATACAGTTTTTATGCATAATAATGCTTTACGTAGTAATTCTAATGCCTTTTCTCTCATAATATGCCAGGTTTACACAAAGATGGAGAATACCGGCAGCTGGAATTCTAGGCCTGAAAAAGCTATGCTAGAGATATCTATTCTGCACATCTCCAAATTAGCTGAAATCTTATGAAGAATTATTTTGAAATATAAAAAAATACTGGGGCCAATAACCACCAAAGGGGGCCACCTGGTGCCCACAAGACACCAGGGCGCGCCAGGCCCCCCGGGCATGCCCTGGTGGATTGTGGGCAGCCCATCCCACTTCCGGTGACCATCTTCTGGTATATAAGTCATTTGGACCTAGAAAAAAAATAAGGAGGACTTTCGGGATGGAGCGCCACCGTCTCGAGGCGGAACTTGGGCAGGAGCACTTTTGCCCTTCGATGGAGCAATTCCGCCGGGGGAACTTATCTCCCGGAGGGGGAAATCTAAGCCATTGTCATCATGAACAACCCTCTCATTTTTGGGAGGCCAATCTTCATCAACATCTTCAACATCTTGTGTTCAATCTTTGTACCAGAAACTTAGATTGGTACTTGTGGGTGACTAGTAGTGTTGATTACATCTTGTAGTTGATTACTATATGGTTTATTTGGTGGAAGATTATATGTTCAGATCCATTATGCTATTTAATATCCCTCTGATCTTGAGCATGAATATCATTTGTGAGTAGTTACTTTTGTTCTTGAGGTCATGGGAGAAGTCATGTTGCAAGTAATCATGTGAATTTGAATCTGTTCGATATTTTGATGATATGTATGCTGTGATTCCCTTAGTGGTGTCATGTGAACGTCGAATGCAAGGCACTTCACCATCTTTGGGCCTAAGGGAATGCATTGTAGTGTAGTTATTAGATGATGGGTTGCTAGAGTGACAGAAGCTTAAACCCTAGTTTATGCGCTACTTCGTATGGGACTGCTTTGGATCCATATGTTTAATGCTATGGTTATATTTTATCTTAATACGTTTCTCATAGTTGCGGATGCTTACAAGGGGTTTAATCATAAGTGGGAGGTTTGTTCAACTAAGAACAGCACCCAAGCACCGGTCAACCCACATATCAAATTATCAAAGTAGCGAACGTGAATCAAACCAACATGATGAAAGTGACTAGATGAAATTCCCGTGTGCCCTCAAGAATGCTTTGCTTATTATAAGAGACCGTTTTAGCCTGTCCTTTGCTACAAAAAGGGCTGGGCTACCTTGCTGCACTTTATTTACCATTACCTTTACTTGCTCGTTACAAATTATCTTACTATCAAACTACCTGTTACCGATAATTTTAGTGCTTGCAGAAATTACCATGCTGAAAACCACTTGTCATTTCCTTGTGCTCCTCGTTGGGTTTGACACTCTTACTTATCGAAAGGACTATGATTGATCCGCTATACTTATGGGTCATCAATACTCTTTTTTGGTGCCATTGTCGGGGAGTTAAGCACTCTTAGTAAGTAGAAATCGGTAAGGAAAAATTTATACTACATGCTGAAATTTATTGCCACTTTTTACTATGGAAAACCATCCTTTGAGGGGTTTGTTCGGGGTCTCTTCACCTCGATCGTAAACACAAAGAGTTGCCCCTCAACCTACCGCACCTGCTGAAAATATTGGTTGTGAAATTCCTTTAGGTATGATAGAACAACTTCTAGCTAATCCTTATGCATGAGACGGAACTGAACATCCTGATATGCATTTGATCCATGTGGATGAAATTTGTAGATTGTTTAAGCTTGCAGGTTTACCTAGAGATGAAGTTAAGAAGAAAAGTTTTCCCTTCATCTTTGAAGGCAAAAACATTGATATGGTATAGGCTATGCGATGATATTGGATCTTGGAACTGGAATCTACTGAAATTGGAATTTCACCAAAAAAATTATCCTGTGCATCTAATTCATCATGATCGGAATTATATATATAATTTTTGGCCTCGTGAAGGAGGAAGTATCGCTCTAGCTTGGGGGAGGCTTAAGTCAATGTTATATTCATGCCCCAATCATGAGCTCTCAAGATAAATTATTATTCAGAATTTTTATGCTCGGCTTTCTCGTGATGATCAATCCACACTTGATATTTCTTGTACTGGTCTTTTATGAAGAAGACTATTGAATACAGGTGGGATCTCTTAGAAATAATTAAACGCAACTCTTAAGATTGGGAACTCCACGAAGGTAAAGAGTCATGTATTAAGCTTGAGTTTTGTTGTGTTAAATCTTTTATGAATACCGATGCTTTTTACAAGTTTAGAAATAAGTATGGACTTGACTCTGAGATAGTAGCCTCTTTCTATGAATCATTTGCTACTCATGTTTACCTCCCTAAGGAGAAGTGGTTTAAGTATCATATCCCGATTAAATAAGAAATTAAAGAACGGGTTATGGCTAAAGATGAAACTATCATTTACAATGTTGATCAAGTTGTGCCTACTTCTTATATTGAAAAACCATCTTTCCATATTAGGATAAAGGAATATGCTAAGGTATCAACCGTGGTCCACAAAAGTAATATTAAAGCACATAAACCCTCTGAACAAATCAAAGTAGAACCTAGTGTTGCTATGGTAAAAGATCTCTTGGTCAAAAACATTGATGGACATGTTATTTATTTTTATGATGAAGCTACTAGAATTGCCAAACCCGATGAAACAGATGAACCTATTGTTGGCATGCCTGTTGTCTCAGTTAAAATAGGAGATCATTGCTATCATGGCTTATGTGATTTAGGTGCTAGTGTGAGTGTTATTCCTTTTACCTTATACCAAGAAATTATGATTGATATAGCACCCGTTGAAATAGAAGACATAGAGGTCACTATTAAACATGCAAACAGAGACACAATCACACCACTTGGGATTGTTAGAGATGTTGAAGTCTGGTGTGGGAAAATAAAATACCCTACCGATTTTCTAGTACTTGGTTCCACACAAGATGATTTTTGCCCCATAATCTTTGGTAGACATTTCATGAACACTGTCAATGCTACGATAGATTGCCATAAAGAAACGGTCAGTGTTAGCTTTGGTGATGAGTCTAATGAGTTTAATTTCTCTATGCTTCGTAGACAACCTCGTAATAAAGAATCACCTAGTAAGGATGCAATAATTGGTTTTGCTTATATTGCCATGCCTCCTACTGATCCACTAGAACAATATTTGCTAGACCATGCAAATGATATGCACTTGCGTTAAAGAAATGAAATAGATAAAATGTTATTTTAACAACAATATTTGCTTGACCATGCAAATGATATGATTTATTACTTCTCTACTAAATATTTTCCCGCTCATAAGAAACAAGCTGCCTTGAGGGAAATATATAATTTTGTGCAAATTGAAGAAGATAGTCTCCCACAAGCTTGGGGGAGGCTTCTTCGATTACTTAATGCTTTGCCTGATCATCCTCTCAAGAAAAATGAAATACTTGATATCTTTTATAATGGACTAACCGATGCTTCCAGAGACCACCTGGATAGTTGTGTTGGTTGTGTTTTCAAGGAAAGAACAGTTGATCAAGCTGAATTGCTATTGAATAATATGTTGACTAATGAAAATAATTGGACACTTCCTGAACCAACTCCTAAGCCAACTTCGAAGAAAAGGGGTATTCTATTTCTCAGTCCTGAATATATGCGAGAGGCAAATAAATGTATGAAAGAAAAATGTATTAAAGCTGAAGATGTTAAGAATTTACCACCTATTGAAGAAATACATGGTCTTGATAACCCGACACAGGTAGTAAAGGTAAATTCTCTCTATAGATTTGATGAAGGTGATATTCCTCGTTATAAGTCTGCTAGCCAATGCTTAGATGAGTTTGATAATTTTATTGTTAAACAAGAAAACTTCAATGCTTATGTTGGTAGAAAATTGAAACACAATGCTGATATGCTTGAACACTTGAGTGATTATATGTCTAATGTTAAAAGTGAACTTAAACTTATTATTAAACATGCTTCTATGGTTACCACTCAAGTAGAACAAGTGCTTAAAGCTCAGAATGATTTTCTCAATAGAGACTGGAAAGGTCCCAACTCCATGTTGGAGGCCCTTTTCTCATTAAATTGATTAAACTATAATCTTAGTAACAAATCTACAACATATACTCAGATTGTCATGATAACTTTTTCTATTTGAGTTTCTATGTTTACTTGATATATTAAAGTTTTCATCTTCTCCTATGAAATGTGCTTATGCAGTTGAGTCCATTGTTATATGTATCAAACACAGTCTCTCCAAATGGTGGACCATAATTTATCTCCCTTTCTTGACCCTACATTTGTAAGCATATACAAGTCACACATCGATCACATGATGTGTTCATGTTTCTGTTCATGCATGAGAACAAACTAATTGTTGGTTAGATATTTATTCTCCTTCGGTGCAATGTTTACTTTACATCATGAAACCTCGGTACAAAGATAGATGCTTGAGATGGAAGTAATGGCGTCAACTGATGATAGCCTCGCCTCATGATATTGTTGCTACAAAATAAGTAACTTCCAATATTGGCCTTTGTTAATCTGCATGTGGAAAATAAGAGGAAAACAAATATCATGCTACCACATATTTTTCTCATACATGTGGGGAAAAGTTACTAGTTGTTGCTCAAATACCTCGGTTAAGTAGTCAAATTGAGAAATAATCATTGGAATCTTTTATGTTGAGACAAAAAGGTCAATGGAAACATTATTGTGATGTGGTATGAAGGTCTTACAAAACATATATACTGTAGTGCTCTGGATAGAAATAAATATGTTATTCAGGTCCTTTGTTCATTCCTTTTTTCTTTTCCGTCTAGAATAAATTTGGATGATCCGTCTTTTGACCTTAAAATCTCATTTGTCTATATTCATTAGAAAAATAATGTTCTATATTCATTCATACACGTGTGATGCGATGGAACTTACCAAGTTTGATGAAGTAACAATCAAAGTGGATTTCCATCTAAATATCAACCTTTAGATCATTTTGGCTTGCACATGCAATAGCTCCAATGCTTGGTTTGCTTTGGCTACCTGCTCCAAGGGCACAACCGGAAAACCTATGTCTCAAAGGGAAGATTTGGTAAATAATATTAATTATTGAAATATTTTGGACTTTCATTATATTAGTGTGGTATTTCTAATTTTGAGAGCATCGTCAATATTTTTTAAACCCAGCAACGCATTTTTTAAAGGACACCAAATGAAGGTGTTGCTTGGTCGAATAATGTCCAGTCCATTTACACTGCTTACTTTCCTTTTACCTAAATTTTACAGGGTTTGTGCAATTTTACTCTGTTGTGCTTGCACATCCATGGATGTGGAAGTATTGTGGGAGATCCCATGATGGACAATAATGAGAAAGGATTTCTTGTTGCCTTTGTGATGCAAGGGTACTAACTATATGTCTCTGGTGTGATATGCTCCACATTGGTTTGTATTTCCTTGTGGATTACCTCTAACTATATGTATTATGGAAAGTACCAACGTGGAAGCTTATCTTTGGTTCTCTTTCAATTGATTTAATGTTTTCAGAGATCCCTACACTATCTACATATGATTGACCATGTACAAATATGCTATCTAAATATCACCCTTTGTATCATTCTTGCTTGCACATCTAATGCTTCACAACTTTCTTTTGGGCAATCATGCACTACAAGAAATATGTCAACTTGTGACCATCACTATTGGTCATTGAATGGTCACAAATTTCCATTTGTGACCTTTTTGTGACCAAAAACATAAGGTCAAAAGCTGACCGTCATAAACTGACTATAGCGACCTTTCTTCTGGAATGGTCGAAGACGTTTACGACCAAAATACGTCTACTGTTTTGTTTTGGTCACTAGCAACCTCCCCAGGCCACGTAGGCATCCAGCGTGGCAATCTGACGTGGCACAAGATTCAGCCCGGTCCAATTCGGTGTTTATATGGGCCGAGCCCATTAATTCAGCCTTTTTTATATATTTTTTCCTGTGAATTTTTGGTCGACTTCATGGGCCAAGCCCAACAATTCGGCCTTTTAATTTTCTAGGCCATGGCCCTTTTGCGGACCATTTCGTTAAGCCTTTTTGTTCAGGTTTCCCAGAAGTAAACAATGTTCCAGTCCACTATTATTTGGGCCGTAGCCTTTTTAGAGCCCATATATTATTTGGTCCAATAGACCATTTGGTCTTTTTATTCACTGATTTCCAGTTTACACACTTGAACAGCAAACATTCAATAATTCTCTTGATTAAATGATTAAATTTAGAAATCATTCAGCCAAATACACACAACAACGCATACAATCCGCATGTCCAACATCAACTAAAACAAGCAAAAATAGGTACACAAGCACATACAAGTGTGCTTACAAGCAAAAACCGATACACAAGCACCAAAACATGGTGCAACATCAACTAAAACGGTAGTGCGCATCTCCAGGCCTCTTCTGATCTTCCGTCACAGCAGCAGCAGCCTAAACAACATTAGATCCTGATCCAGATCACCAAAAAGAAACATTATTAAATGTTTAGAGACAATGCCATCAACATGAGGCGGTAATCCAACTTAACACTTTGTCAACATATTTTACATGTGCAAAGGTATTGAGACAATGACATCAACAAGAGAATGCCTCTTGTAATTGCTGTACGCAGCTCTATATGTACCATGTACTGAACACTAAGGAAGTACCAACTAAAGTTTCAGTAAAACTATGTTGATCAAAGGGACCAGGATAAACAAATAGTTGAGAGCTCTTTCTTTTTGTTTGAGCAGTCATGGGCTTGCAGAGAAGGTATAGCTACAGAAGTAGAATATGACCAGTTAATATATTGCAGAGAAGGTTTTTGTGCATCAGCACTGAATCAAAGAACATATTCTCAATAATTTAGACACATCGTTTCCAGTTGTTGCAACATCAGCTTGAGGCTGCTTCTCTATTCTCAATAATTTGTGCATCAGTCATTTCTACAGTTTCAGTAAAACTATAAGAACACAAAGTAAAACTACAAAAACTATAGTTTCAGTCAAATTATATGTACCATGTACGCATAGATTCAAGTATGATACTAAGTGAGCAGGTAGAATCATCCAAGCATGGAGGCAAGTGTCTCACCTGCGGCAACTGACCAGGAGCGAAGTTGAGCATGGCCGGGGCAGGAGCAGCTGGAGTAGCACGGCCGGCCTTGAGGTCTGGGGCATCCACAGCCTGCCGGGCATCGGGTGCCCAGACCGAGGGGAGCATCGGGGCGTGCCTGCACGAGGAAGGAAAGCAGCATCAGAGAGTTGAAGGGAAGAAATCAAAGATGAGGGTACCTTGAGGAGCAGAGCAGAGCAAAAGTACTATAAATTAATAGGGCAAGGGTCATTGTTATCCTGGTGGCATTGACAGGCTGCAAAATTGCCTCTACAGTTTATTGTTTAGCTATGATAAATAAGTTGGTACAAGAATGATTGTGGCAACAGTAGATATAGTAAGAATGCAAAGTACATTTAGTGAGAATTGTATTCTTATAATTAAGCTACCAGCAGAGAAGCAGAAAACTGCCGAACAGACTAAGGCACTGACTGTAGTACAGAAAGCACTCCAAATTCAGATGTGCTGGACCAATTCAGAACTTCAAATCAGCTCAGAACTGTTTCCCTGATCATTTCATCCATTGCTAACAAATCTATATAGAAAGTAATAAATTGTACCCCCTAATAGAGACCAGGAATTGAGCCAAACAGCTCGTGTCAACTGGCTACCATTCGAATTATTATTGTACCATAGCATAGAAAAAATTCAGTAACCTCACTTCTACAAATTAACCTGGTGCTCTTGTACTCCTACACCATTCAAGCTCATGGTCGGATAAACAATACTAATAAGTAATAACCCATAGATAGCATGGTGCAGAAGCAAGCAACCAGTTAATACTAGCTATCTGAAGGAACAGCAAACAGTGACAATTGACATCAGCTGAAGAAAAATACGATCCTACTGCTACTCTCATCCATTAAACTGACATCATATAATACAAGCTATCTCAAGGAAGGAGAGAAGGGAATATGGGGTTGGCGTCGGTGAGGAGGTGTATGATCTCCATGGTGTGCTTGATGATGCGGGCCGGCATGACATTCTTCCTGTTCTGCTTGGCCTAGTAGCGCCCCGCCAGGACAAAATCAAATCAGTAACTGATGAGTCAAAGACCAATCAATCTTAATATGTCGACTGACGCTTCTGAATTTACTTTAAGAAACGTATTCTCACTTACAGATTTTCTCCATCAAGTACAGGGACGAAGCTGCCGTAAACGGCCTTGATGAGAATGTTCGCCTTCAATGACCTGACAAACATGATTTGAGATGGCAAGTAGTTTCTCAGCAAGGTAAGATAGATAGATGCCACTCCCTCCATCCCACAAGAAAAGATGTTATTACATCAAAAATACTGAAACAACATGGCGTAGTACACTGTAATTGGAAGCGCGTGCAGATTTAAGATCGATGTGTGCATACCTGAAGGCGTCTTGGCAGAAGTGAGTGCTGAGCTTCCCGTCCGCACCCTTGACCAGGTAGAAGTAGACAGCGGTCTGCTCCGACAGGCCGTCGTCGACCAGCACGAGTAGCCCGAACGAGCCGAGCAAGCCCCGCCCCGCCGCGTCGGCGCTCGCGCTGAAAAAGAGAGGATCAATGACACTGAGAAAATTGTCCGAGTAGAACTAGATAGAACAATACTGAATGTCTATCTAGGGGAAATTTCACAACGATTTGAGATGGATTTTAAGAATTGAGAAAGCTAAGAGCTAAGAAAGCACAACCATGTAAGCTGCGGTTTGAGAGCTAAAGAAAAAACATGTGGCTGTACTGAAGAAAAAGAAAGGTGCTCAGCTACAACACCAACTGTTGTACTATGTGAGCTACAATTTTCAAATCAAAGAACAAAAGTCTGTAGGAATGATCCGACTACTCATCACAGAAATCTCATATTGTACTGAAAAATGGCAACTCTTGTTTGGATAGGAAAGTTCTAAGCAATTCAGTTAAGACAACCACCCCAAAAAAAATCATGTGTTTTTTGAAAATTCTAGTGCAAAGAAACATGACTGAGTGCGCCACACCAACATAAGCAACTTACTACAGTACCAACTAATCTGCCACTTTGCCCCTCAAAAAGAAACAATCTGCCACTTTGGCCCCTATTTTTGTAGCATTTCAGTTATAGAAACTGCAACTTTAATTGCTAAAACATGTCGCTAGTACATTGAAAACTGGTTTATACACAGGCAGTAACCGTGGTGAATGTACACTTGGAGCTATACCAGGATGTAAAAGGTTCTTACCAGTAACCGCAGTCAGTAACCAAGCCATGCCTCGCTTGTCTACTCGCAGCTAGTTGGGTAGCCTCGGCAGTTCAGAATCTTCTTAGGAGCGCAATGCATTCGTCTCGTTCATCCACCACCCTAAACATTCAAGTAAACGGAAGTGAGAGCTGGGAGCTAACTTAAGAGAGATTGCAGCGAATGAAATTAACAACTAGTTTTTTAATGGCTAGGGGTACACACAGCACATATATACAGTTAGAAAAATTGAGCAGCGGGGGGGGGGATTAAGTGGAGATGCTACATTCTCTTCATAGGAGACAATTCATAGGCAGCACTCAAGGTATTTTTGGTGGCAATTGTTCTCGATCTAATTGTGAAAATGAATTCAAAACATCAAATGGATTGCAAATGAATTGATTCTAGGATGCAAATCAAATCATCTAAAGATGGACACATAGAGCATCTCTAAAGACAGACACACAGAGCATGGCAAGGACCAGATGCTACGCAGAGCTACCACCTAGGCAGATGGGATCGAGCGGGGGGGGGGGGGGGGGGGAAAGAGAGAGTGGGAGGTGGATGACCGACGACCTGAAAACGCGCCAGGCAGCGGAGCCGGGGCCTGGAGGTCTCCGTGACGACGACCACGGCGCTCTGTATGAGGAGGGAGGGAAGCCACAACGCATCAGGTAAGGGAATTGAAGAGAAAGGAAGAGCAAATCGGGATAATGTCTTACCTCGACGAGCAATAGAAGGACGCGGACGGCCGATCGGAAGCAGACGACGCCATGGAGATGGAGCACCAGGTCCAACCCATGGGGGCGCGGATCTGGAAGCCGACCCCATGGAGGAGACGAAACTCCAGGTCCAGGCCCATGGCAGACCTGTCAACCGCAGCCGCTGCCGCTGCCATGGGGTTGGAGCTCCAGGTCCAAGCCCTTGCGGATCTGGGAGCCGGCGCCGCCGCCTGACCTGCTCGCACGCACGATCTCCGTCTTCTCTTCCGATGAGGTGAGGGGAGGTGAGGGAGGGGGGAGAGGGCGGGAGCACCGGCGGCGAGGTCGGAGGGAGACGCGGCAGCCAGGATCTGGCACCGGAGGTGGCGGCGGCGAGGGAGGAGTGCAGCGCTAGGGTTAGCGCGAGAGAGAGGAGGGCTTGCTGCCGTGGGTGGGGTTCGCGCGCGAGAGAGAGGGGGTTGGGTGGGGTTCACAAGAGAGAGGGGGGTTTGCTGCCGTGGGATGGGATGGATGGATGGACGGATGGACGGATGGATGCCAGGTCATTGATCCAAGCCACAAGTGATTCCACCAATCAGAATTAAGCTTAGGTAGTTTTTTTCTTTTGTTTCTCTTATAATTTTCACCCTCTAATTCAGGGTAAACATTCAACATATTAACCACTTATAGTTTGCTAAAATGAACAAATAGTGTGCACATGTGTGTATCTTGGGATGACAAACAATGTTGATTTGGGGGTTTTTCACTTTCATTGCACAAAAGAGCCATTTTCCATTTTTCGAGTGCCCAAAATGAGTTTTTTTGTGAAGAATCTACCATATATTTGTTGCAAAATTGGACCAAATCATTTTTATAAAATACTAGGCCATGTTTAATTCACAATTAACACAATGGTTGGGTGTCAAAAGCCTTGACCCACCTCTGGTGAAAAAGACAAATTCCCGCCGATTCAGCTGGAAGCGGGTCAAATTTGAACTGCAGCTGCCTCATAATTTGCTATTTTTTTTCAAAAATCATTTCTAGGTACATAAGTACCTATTTAATCAGAGAAACACAAAAAAATTCCAAGATTCAACCACTAGCTAGGAACGGTCATTCCCGCCGTTTTGACCGCATTTTGAAACAGGCATAAAAAATTCAAAAAAAATCAAAAAATTGGGAAACCTTCGCATTGTGTCATCATATGTGACCAAGTTTTCAGGAAAAATAACAAACTTGTAATACGGCAATTATTTAAAAAAAGTGTTCTCAGAAATGAGCTATCATGGGTGAAGATTCATGGCTTTCAAGCCAAATGATCAATCTTGTGGCCACATTCATGGCATAGTTTGTTCAAATGATCTCATATTGTGCACAAGGGTGCATATTGGAATGGCAAACAATGTTGCCTAAGGAAGTTTTCATTTTCTTTGGACGAAAAAACCATTTTCCATTTTCCGAGTGCCTGAAAGGAGGTTTTTTTGTGAAGGACCTCCCAAATAATTGTCGCAAAATTGGACCAAATCAATTTTCTAAAATACTAGGACATATTTAATGCACAATTGACAAAACAGTTGGGTGTAAAAAGGTTTGATCCACCTCTCGTGAAAAAGACAAATTCCCGCCGATTCAGTTGGAAGCGGGTCAAATTTGAACTGCAGCTGCCTCATAGTTTGCTATTTATTTTTTCCAAAAATCATTTCTAGGTACATAAGTACCTATTTAATCAGAGAAACACCAAAAAAAATTCAAGATTCAACCACTAGCTAGGAACGGTCATTCCCGCCGTTTTGACCGCATTTTGAAACGAGCATAAAAAATTCAAAAAAAATTAAAAATTGGGAAACCTTCGCATTGTGCCATCATATGTGACCAAGTTCTCAGGATAAATAACAAACTTGTAATACGGCAATTATTTTAAAAAAGTGTTCTCAGAAATGAGCTATCACGCGTGAAGATTCAGGGTTTTCAAGCCAAATGATCAATCTTATGGCCACATTCATGGCATAGTTTGTTCAAATGATCTCATATTGTGCACAAGGGTGCATCTTGGAATTCCAAAAAATGTCGCCTGAGGGAGTTTTCATTTTCTTTGCACGGAAAATTCATTTTCCATTTTCCGAGTGCCCGAATTGAGTTCTTTTTGTGAAGGACCTACCATATATTTGTTGCAAAATTGGACCAAATCATTTTTATAAAATACTAGGCCATAGTTGATTCACAATTGACCAAATGGTTGGGTGTCAAAAGTTTTGATCCACCTCTAGTGAAAAAGACAAATTGCCACCGATTCAGCAGGAAGCGGGTCAAATTTGAAGTACAGGTGCCTCATAGTTTGCTCTTTATTTTTCAAAAAATCATTTCTAGGTACATAAGTATCTATTTAAATATAGAAACATCAAAAAAATTCCAAGATTCAACCACTAGCTAGGAACAGTCATTCCCGCCGTTTTGACCGCATTTTGAAACGGGCATAAAAATTCAAAAAAAATCAAAAAAATTGGAAAACCTTCGCATTGTGTCATTATATGTGACCAAGTTTCCAGGAAAAATAATAAACTTGTAATACGGCAATTATTTTAAAAAAGTATTCTCAGAAATAAGCTATCATGTGTGAAGATTCATGGCTTTCAAGCCAAATGATCAATCTTATGGCCACATTCATGGCATAGTTTGTTCAAATGATCTCATATTGTGCACAAGGGTGTATATTGGAATGGCAAATAATGTTTCCTAAGGAATTTTTCATTTTCTTTGGACGAAAAAACCATTTTCCATTTTTCGAGTGCCCAAAAGGAGGTTTTTTTGTGAAGAACCTTCCAAATAATTGTTGCAAAATTGGACCAAATCAATTTTTTAAAATACTAGGACATATTTAATGCACAATTGACAAAATGGTTGGGGTGTAAAAAGTTTTGATCCACCTCTCATGAAAAAGACAAATTTCCGCCGATTCAGCTGGAAGCGGGTCAAATTTGAACTGCAGCTGCCTCATAGTTTGCTATTTATTTTTTTCAAAAAATATTTATAGGTACATAAGTATCTATTTAATCATAGAAACACCAAAAAAATTCCAAGATTCAACCACTAGCTAGGAACGGTCATTCCCGCCATTTTGACTGCATTTTGAAACGGGCATAAAAAATTCAAAAAAAATTAAAAAATTGGGAAACCTTTGCATTGTGTCATTATATGTGGCCAAGTTCCCAGGAAAAATAACAAACTTATAATACGGCAATTATTTTAAAAAAGTATTCTTAGAAACGAGCTATCACGTGTGGAGATCAATGGCTTTCGAGCCAAATGACCAATCTTATGGCCACATTCATGGCATAGTTTGTTCAAATGATCTCATATTGTGCACAAGGGTGCATATTGGAATGGCAAACAATGTTGCCTAAGGAAGTTTTCATTTTCTTTGGATGAAAAAACCATTTTCCATTTTTCGAGTGCCCAAAAGGAGTTTTTTTTGTGAAGGACCTCCAAAATAATTGTTGCAAAATTGGACCAAATCATTTTTCTAAAATACTAGGACATATTTAATGCACAATTGACAAAATGGTTGGGTGTAAAAAGTTTTGATCCACCTCTCGTGAAAAAGACAAATTTCCACCGATTCAGTTGAAAGCGGGTCAAATTTGAACTGCAGCTGCCTCATAGTTTGCTATTTATTTTTTTCCAAAAATCATTTATAGTTACATAAGCACCTATTTAATCATAAATACATGGTTTGGTGGCGATACGTCGAGGTTTGGACGGTGGCCGAGGGCTCCAACTCTAGAGCGCGTAAACTCGCATGCCCGCCGCGTGGTCTCTGCGTGACCGTGGCGTTGCCATGTGTTCTGGGTGGCCTAGGCATGTCTAGTGGGTTGGGCACTCCCCAGGTAGGTGCTAGGAAGAAAATTACAAGACAATATTCTCACGAGGAGACCGATCGATGCTTAAACATGAATTAGCAGCCAAGTGTTTGATTAGCGGTACAGGAAATGTACATGGCTAATGGGCGTGTGTTTTGGCTGAGTATGATCATTTACTAAGAAGACCGTCTTCACAAATTTTTAGCTCAAAAGGAGGAGCCTAGGTGGTACTCGCTTTGCAAACTACCACACTGGACATAAATACGAATGTTGAAGCTCGGCTCAAAATAATGAATGGACTGAGCTGGCATTTGGTGGAGGATGGTTATTTGGGCATAGGAAAGCACTGTAGAAAATGGATACTATTTGGACATGTCAAAGTGGTACTTCCTTCACAAACTATTGTTGTGAACAGAATAGGAAAATGAATATTGTTGAATTATTTTTGAACTAGGCAAGGAAGGTTTTTACATATTTGACGAAGATATGACCCAAAGAATTTATGAGATTTTTTTGGGAATTTTGGGAATGACAGAAATATAGGTTGCTTCACAACCTAGGGCAAAAACTGCCACATGGACATGACACATAGGCAAAACTGATGAGGTGGCGCCTAGTCATAGCAACCCACCACAATTTACAAGGCTATGACCATCTATATTGGTCGTTAACAACTAGAAATAAGGCAGCGGACTAGCGTTGTTTGCTTTATGACCATTTCCTTTAATGAAATTATGACCTTCCTGACCAAAATGGTCGTTATGGTTTAGGGTTTAGAGCCCCCTAGATAGCTTTTGACCAATTGGTCTAAAATGGTCATAAATTTATGACCAATTCTTCGAGGGTCACTGACAGAAGGTCATAAGTTGACATATTTCTTGTAGTGATGCTACCATGCACTGCAATATAGACTGCTATGCATGAAGACGCTACCTAAGTATCTACTTCCTTTGTGTTCAAACCCACTACATATGCCTCATGGATTTCATTATCAGTCTTTAGACCACTCTAATTTGCATGGTTCCAATACTTGGTTTGCTCTCGCCTTAGGCGTCAGGGGCACAACGGGTCATTTAAGTACATGAAAGCCTCTTACAACAAAGTGTTGTAAGGCAGAACGCAAGGACCGTTGGTCTTGAGGCAACCGTTCAGTTATATCCATCTGAGTACCAACTAAGCAATGGACTTCCAAAGAAATCAATATCCAGCCATCTCTATGGAAACTCGAAGAGGCTGAAGATCGTCTAGCAAACGACGCTCTTAAGTACATGGGGCCTCTTACAACAAAGTGTTGCAAGATTTCAACTTTTTTGCGAAAAGCAAGACTTCAACTATGAAAAGCTGCAGTGGGTTTAACAAAAAAACTCTGAATATCAGCAGAAGGAAAAAGGAACGAATAATAGATATCTAAGCAGTAGTTCGCGCAGTGGTCTGGGTGGAGATCGAACTTTACCATATAATAAATACCAGCTTCACAACATGATCAACGCCCGAAGACAGCGATCTGAACCATAGTCTATCACAGATAAGATATTTTGCATATCGCCTTGATGATACAACCTTAGATTCAGAGGACATTCTACAGAAAACAAACAAGTATTATTGGGGATTGGACGACGAGGTCACAAACACACCGACCATGGAGAGCTGGTTAAACGATGAGGTCATCTATGCTACCGATGACACATGTAGCGATGATTCTACATGATGTTCAACACTTCGTACCTTATTGACCATAAGCTGAATGACCAGAGAGTTATCTATATGAGGACGAAATCACTGTTCTGACCTTGTCAACGTTTATAGTCACAAACTGAACTCGACGCGAAAGTATTTCACGATTTGACCCTTTTAGAAACGCCAGAGTCCGCGGCGTTTCCACCCAACATAGAAACGCCGAGCAAGCTAGTGTTCCCTTCCAACACGAAAATGCCGAGGCAACTAGCGTTTCTGCCCTGGCCCACAGTCAGTCTGAACCCGCTGTTTTCGCTGACGTGGCACACGTGAAATGCCAAGGTCCTTGGCGTTTCTGAACTGGATTAAATAACGCGCGTGGGCCGCGGGGGCCTAACCCAGCCCACTCGCAGGCGCAGCCTCGGTCGAGCAGTTCTTCCAGGACGAACTGGCGGCCGCCCCCTCCCTCTTCTTCACCAAATCTCCCCCAGATCTGCTATTTTGATCATCAAAACGAGTAGATCGAAGCATCCCCGAGTTGCTTGAGGTATTCTCTTCCCAATCCTCCATTTATTTTCAGTCAAGATTGGCTATTATAGATGCATTTTTTCAAACATGGTGGAACCCTAAGATGAGTTATTAGTGATTTGTTTGATGAATATTTTGGTTACATTATGTTTAGAAAGAAGACATATACTCCTTGTGTTTAAGTATTCTTAGTTAACTTGTTTAGTATTGGATTTAGAGAGAGACCATTTTTTTGGATTAGGTTGAACCTATTATTTGTTAATAATTAGTTGTGATAGATTCTTTAGGACAAAATAGGTTGAAAAGAATTGGTGTTGGTAATGTCGTTCGTGATTTGTATCTTTGGGATAATCTGTAGTAGTTCTCACACGATTTTGTATATGGTGCGGTCATAATTTTAAGCATATATCATAACAAATCCATTGACCTTATTTTGTAGGATGTTTGAGCCGGATAAATATCCCGGCCTTGATGATTATTACGAGGAGAAGCATCGTGTTGTGCTAGTGGAAAGAGGGGAGGTAATTATGTATCTACATTGTTGATTCTCATATTGTGAGTAGTTTAGAGAAGTATATAAATTGTGCGTGTGTTATTTGTAGGTTCCTCCAATACTTCATTTGAGAGGCCACAACCCACGTGAGTCCTTGAGGTATGACCGCCGCTACGAGCCTTATTTTAGAAGAATGGATCTTCTCCAGTTTGTGCTCAACTTTAAAGGCACACCACCATGGCTGAACTCGATGGCCATTACCGCCCTTACGGACCGTTGGAGGCCAGAGGCGCACTCTTTTCACCTTGCTCTTGGTGATATGACCGTCACTTTGGAGGATATTGCGATGATCTCCGGTCTTCCAATCGAGGGCAGGGCTCTTACCGGGAAGGTGAGGTCTGAGGGGTGGCGACAAAGGGTTGCAGGTTTGGTTGGTGTTGAACCTCCCCCGTGGATTCATGAAACAAAGAAGGATCCTAGGCCATCTGGTGTTTCGTTCTCGTGGCTACAAGAACATTTTTACAAGTGCCCAGGGATGCCAGTCCGGCTGTTGTGGAGAGGTACGCCAGGGCTTACTTATGGAATATTTTGACCCAAGTGGTGTTTCCTGACGGCACGGGAGACACAGCCTCGTGGATGTTTGATGTCTACTACACAACCTTCTTCTTGTACACGTTGTTGGGCCTCCAAGTGCAGAGGTTTGTAGGACAGTCGCAAATTTCCCTCAAGTGGATGACCTAAGGTTTATCAATCCGTAGGAGGCATAGGATGAAGATGGTCTCTCTCAAGCAACCCTGCAACCAAATAACAAAGAGTCTCTTGTGTCCCCAACACACCCAATACAATGGTAAATTGTATAGGTGCACTAGTTCGGCGAAGAGATGGTGAAATAAGTGGTATATGGATGGTAGATAAAGGCATTTGTAATCTGAAATTATAAAAACAGAAAGGTAACTAATGATAAAAGTGAGCGTAAACGGTATTGCAATGTGTGGAAATAAGGCCTAGGGTTCATACTTTCGCTAGTGTAAGTTCCCTCAACAATACTAACATAATTGGATCACATAACTATCCCTCAACATGCAACAAAGAGTCACTCCAAAGTCACTAATAGCGGCGAACGAACGAAGAGATTATGGTAGGGTACGAAACCACCTCAAAGTTATTCTTTCCAATCAATCCGTTGGGCAATTCCTATAAGTGTCACAAACATCCCTAGAGTTCGTACTAGAATAACACCTTAAGACACAAATCAACCAAAACCCTAATGTCACCTAGATACTCCAATGTCACCTCAAGTATCCGTGGGTATGATTATACGATATGCATCACACAATCTCAGATTCATCTATTCAACCAACACAAAGGACCTCAAAGAGTGCCCCAAAGTTCTACCGGTGAATCACGACGAAAACGTGTGCCAACCCCTATGCATAGGTTCATGGGCGGAACCCGCAAGTTGATCACCAAAACATACATCAAGTTAATCACGTGATATCCCATTGTCACCACAGATACGCACGACAAGACATACATCAAGTGTTCTCAAATCTTTAAAGACTCAATCCGATAAGATTACTTCAAAGGGGAAACTCAATTCATTACAAGAGAGTAGAGGGGGGGGAGAAGCATAAGATCCAACTATAAGAGCAAAGCTCGCGATACATCAAGATCGTGCCAAATCAAGAACACGAGAGAGAGAGAGAGAGAGATCAAACACATAGCTACTGGTACATACCCTCAGCCCCGAGGGATAACTACTCCCTCCTCGTCATGGAGAGCACCGGGATGATGAAGATGGCCGCCGGAGAGGGATTCCCGCTCCGGCAGGGTGCCGGAATGGGTCTAGATTGGCTTTCGCTGGCTAAGGAGGCTTCTGGCGGCGGAACTCCCGAGCTAGTCTCCGTTCTGGAAGTTTTACGATACGTAGGTATATATGGGTACAAGGGGTACGTCGATGGAGCTTCGGGGGCCCCACGAGGCAGGGGGCGCGCCCTAGGGGGGTGGGCGCGCCCCCCACCCTCGTGGCCAGCTCCCGTATCTTCTGACGTAGAGTCCAAGTCTATCTGGTGGCTTTCCTTCCAAAAATAACTTCTCCAGTTGATTTCGTTCCGTTTCGACTCCGTTTGATATTCCTTTTCTTCAAAACACTGAAATAGGCATAAAACAGCAAATCTGGGTTGGGCCTCCGGTTAATAGGTTAGTCCCAAAAATAATATAAAAGTGGATAATAAAGCCCAATATTGCCAAAACAGTAGATAATATAGCATGGAGCAATCAAAAATTATAGATATGTTGGAGACGTATCAAGCATCCCCAAGCTTAATTCATGCTCGTCCTCGAGTAGGTAAATGATAAAAAAGAATTTTTGATGTGGAGTGCTACTTGGCATAATTTCAATGTAATTCTTCTTAATTGTGGTATGAATATTCAGATCCATAAGATTCAAGACAAAAGTTCATATTGACATAAAAATAATAATACTTCAAGCATACTAACTAAGCAATTATGTCTTCTCAAAATAACATGGCCAAAGAAAGTTATCCCTACAAAATCATATAGTCTGGCTATGCTCCATCTTCACCACACAAAATATTTAAATCATGCACAACCCCGATAACAAGCCAAGCAATTGTTTCATACTTTTGATGTTCTCAAACTTTTTCAATCTTCACGCAATACATGAGCGTGAGCCATGGACATAGCACTATAGGTGGAATAGAATGGTGGTTGTGGAGGAGACAAAAAGGAGAAGATAGTCTCACATCGACTAGGTGTATCAACGGGCTATGGAGATGCCCATCGATAGATATCAATGTGAGTGAGTAGGGATTGCCATGCAACGAATGCACTAGAGCTATAAATTTATGAAAGCTCAAAAGAAACTAAGTGGGTGTGCATCCAACTTGCTTGCTCATGAAGACCTAGGGCATTTTGAGGAAGCCCATCATTGGAATATACAAGCCAAGTTCTATAATGAAAGATTCCCACTAGTATATGAAAGTGACAACATAGGAGACTCTCTATCATGAAGATCAGGGTGCTACTTTGAAGCACAAGTGTGCTAAAAGGATAGTAGCATTGTCCCTTCTCTCTTTTTCTCTCTTTTTTTATTTTTTTATTTGGGCCTTCTCTTTTTTATGGCCTCTTTTTTTTGGGCTTCTTTGGCCTCCTTTTTTTCGTCCGGAGTCTCATCCCGTCTTGTGGGGGAATCATAGTCTACATCATCCTCCTCACTGGGACAATGCTCTAATAATGATGATCATCACACTTTTATTTTCTTACAACTCAAGAATTATAACTCGATACTTAGAACAAGATATGACTCTATATGAATGTCTCTGGCGGTGTACCAAGATGTGCCATGACTCATGAGTGACTTGTATGAAAGAATTATGAACGGTGGCTTTGCCACAAATACGATGTCAACTACATGATCATGCTAAGCAATATGACAATGATGGAGCGTGTCATAGGAATGGTGGAAAGTTGCATGGAAATATATCTCGGAATGGCTATGGAAATGCCATGATAGGTAGGTATGGTGGATGTTTTGAGGAAGGTATATAGTGGGTGTATGATACCGGCGAAAGGTGCGCAGTACTAGAGAAACTAGCAACGGTGGAAGGAAGGAAAGTGCGTATAATCCATGGACTCAACATTAGCCATAAAGAACTCACATACTTATTGCAAAAATCTATTAGTTATCGAAACAAAGTACTACGCGCATGCTCCTAGGGGGATAGATTGGTAGGAAAAGACCATCGCTCGTCCCCGACCGCCACTCATAAGGAAGGCAATAAATAAATAAATCATGCTCCGACTTCATCACATAACGGTTCACCATACGTGCATGGTACGGGAATCACAAACTTCAACACACGTATTTCTCAAATTCACAACTACTCAACTAGCATGACTCTAATATCACCATCTCCATATCTCAAAACAATCATCAAGCATCAAACTTCTCTTAGTATGCAAAACACTCATAAGAAAGTTTTTACTAATCTTGTATACCTAGCATATTAGGATTTTAAGCAAATTACCATGCTATTAAGACTCTCAAAATAATATAAGTGAAGCATGAGAGTTCATCTATTTCTTCAAAATAAAACTACCACCATGCTCTAAAAGATATAAGTGAAGCACTAGAGCAAATGACAAACTACTCCGAAAGATATAAGTGAAGATCAATGAGTAGTTGAATAATTATGCAACTATGTGAAGACCCTCTAACATTTAAGAATTTCAGACCTTGGTATTTTATTCAAACATCAAGAAAAACTAAATAAAATAAAATGACGCTCCAAGCAAAACACATATCATGTGGTAAATAAAAATATAGCTCCAAGTAAAGTTACCGATGAACGAAGACGAAAGAGGGGATGCCTTCCGGGGCATCCCCAAGCTTAGGCTCTTGGTTGTCCTTGAATATTACCTTGGGGTGCCTTGGGCATCCCCAAGCTTAGGCTCTTGCCACTCCTTATTCCATAGTCCATCGAATCCTTACCCAAAACTTGAAAACTTCACAACACAAAACTTAACAGAAAACTCGTAAGCTCCGTTAGTGAAAGAAAACAAAACACCACTTAAAGGTACTCTAATGAACTCATTCTTTATTTATGTTAGTTTTAAACCTACTGCATTCCAACTTCTCTATGGATTATAAACTATTTTACTAGCCATAGATTCATCAAAATAAGTAAACAACACATGAAAACAGAATCTGTCAAAAACAGAATAGTCTGTAGTAATCTGGATCAAACATATACTTATGTAACTCATAAAATTCTAAAATAAATTTCTGGACCCGAGTAATTTATCTATTAATCATCTTCAAAAAGAATTAACTAAATATCACTCTCCAAATAAAAATGGCAGCAATTCTCGTGAGCGCTAAAGTTTCTGTTTTTTACAGCATGATCAACAAGACTTTCCCAAAGTCTTCCCAAAGGTTCTACTTGGAACAAACACTAATTAAAAGCATAAAACCACATCCAAACAGAGTCTAGATGAATTATTTATTACCAGACAGAAACAAAAAGCAAGGAATAAAAATAAAGTTGGGTTGCCTCCCAACAAGCGCGATCGTTTAACGCTCCTAGCTAGGGCTGATGCTTTCAATGATGCTCACATAAAGGAAAAGAATTGAAACATAAAGAGAGCATCATGAAGAATATGACTAGCACATTTAAGTCTAACCCACTTCCTATGCATATGATTTTGTGAGCAAACAACTTGTGGGAACAAGAATCAACTTGCATAGGAAGGTAAAACAAGCATAACTTCAAAATTTTAAGCACATAGAGAGGAAACTTGATATTATTGCAATTCCTACAAGCATATGTTCCTCCCTGATAATACTTTTCAGTAGCATCATGAATGAATTCAACAATATAACCAGCACCTAAAGCATTCCTTTCATGATCTACAAGCATAGAAAATTTACTACTCTCCACACAAGCAAAATTCTTCTCATTCGGAATAGTGGGAGTATCATAAGAGACTTGAATACTATAAATTGTTTCCACATTAAAAGAGTAATGTTCAGAAAAGGGGTAACCATAATCGTGACAAGTTTTATAAATATAATCACTAATTTTTATAGCATAAGTATCATCACAATAATCATCATAGGTAGGAGGCATGCTATCATCATTATAAATTTGCATATCAAAACTTGGGAGACTAAAAATATCATCTTTATTAAACATAGCATCCCCAAGCTTGGGACCAACATTAATTGCAGCAAATATATTCTCAAATATGTCATCCTCATCAAACATAGCTTCCCCAAGCTTGGGCCTTTTCATATCATAAGCATAATCACTCTCATCATTAATAGTATGGATAGCACCAATAGTATAGCAATTATTATATCCTTCCAAGCAAGTGCCAAAAAGATTTTCAAGATCATAAGAAGTATCATTATCTTCCCAATCATAATCATCGCAAAAAGCAATAGGCATAATGAGATCATCATCAAGTGTATCATCTTCATTTTCATGAGGCACATCAATAATAGGAGCAACTTTATTTGGGAGCGATACCTTTTTACCTCTCTTCCTTTTTCTTTTCTTCTTATTCACCTCATGTGTGGGTTCAATCCTATTTTTGGAGCTCCTTATTAATGAGATTGGTTGAATAGAAGGCTCCTCCTCGTTACCTGATTCATCATAAGAAATAATAGGAGGATATTGGGAAGTCTCTTCCCTTTCATTAGTATTCTCTTCATCTCCTATTTATTTTCTTTTCTTTATGTAATTGGCAATATAAGGATTTTCAATGCAATTCACCGCACAGTACATATAGATCTTCTCTAGATCAAAACCAAGAAGTTTATCGAGATTAAATTTTGGAATACCCTCAGTTATACGTTTCATTTCTTCATAACCCAAGATCAAACTAAGTTCATTATGATGTGCAAGGGAAATCAAGTCATCACAATTTTTGGACACGATACGGTCATGAAACAATTTGCATTTGATATTTAAATGGCCATGTTCACTGCAAAGTTCGCAAGTATGGGTGAGATATCTTAAATTTTTAGCACATTCATCTAGCTCTTCTTGCAACAGTTCGGTTTCTAAGTACTTATGCCCCTTGCAATATCTATATTCCCTATTTGGTGTGTACTTGCAAACATGCACTCCACAAAAATTGACATGTTTATAGGAGGAATTTTCATCATAACTAGTGCAATCATCATTAGCATCATGGGTATTCAAAGAATTCACACTAACAACATTGCAATCATGCTCATCATTCAAAGATTTAGTGCCAAACATTTTATAGATTTCTTCTTCTAGTAATTGAGCACAATTTTCCTTTCCATCATACTCACGAAAGATATTAAAAAGGTGAACCATAGGAGTTTCACTCAATTCCATTATTTTTTTGTAGTTTTCTTTTATAAACTAAACTAGTGCTAAAACAAGAAACAAAAAGATTCGATTGCAAGATCTAAAGATATACCTTCAAGCGCTAACCTCCCGGCAACGGCGCCAGAAAAGAGCTTGATGTCTACTACACAACCTTCTTCTTGTAGACGTTGTTGGGCCTCCAAGTGCAGAGGTTTGTAGGACAGTAGCAAATTTTCCTCAAGTGGATGACCTAAGGTTTATCAATCCGTAGGAGGCGTAGGATGAAGATGGTCTCTCTCAAGCAACCCTGCAACCAAATAACAAAGAGTCTCTTGTGTCCCCAACACACCCAATACAATGGTAAATTGTATAGGTGCACTAGTTCGGCGAAGAGATGGTGAAACAAGTGGTATATGGATGGTAGATAAAGGTATTTGTAATCTGAAATTATAAAAACAGCAAGTTAACTAATGATAAAAGTGAGCGTAAACGGTATTGCAATGTGTGGAAATAAGGCCTAGGGTTCATACTTTCGCTAGTGTAAGTTCCCTCAACAATACTAACATAATTGGATCACATAACTATCCCTCAACATGCAACAAAGAGTCACTCCGAAGTCAGTAATAGCGGAGAACGAACGAAGAGATTATGGTAGGGTACGAAACCACCTCAAAGTTATTCTTTCCAATCAGTCCGTTGGGGTATTCCTATAAGTGTCACAAACATCCCTAGAGTTCGTACTAGAATAACACCTTAAGACACAAATCAACCAAAACCCTAATGTCACCTAGATACTCCAATGTCACCTCAAGTATCCGTGGGTATGATTATATGATATGCATCACACAATCTAGATTCATCTATTCAACCAACACAAAGGACCTCAAAGAGTGCCCCAAAGTTCTACCGGTGAATCACGACGAAAACGTGTGCCAACCCCTATGCATAGGTTCATGGGCGGAACCCGCAAGTTGATCACCAAAACATACATCAAGTTAATCACGTGATATCCCATTGTCACCACAGATACGCACGACAAGACATACATCAAGTGTTCTCAAATCTTTAAAGACTCAATCCGATAAGATTACTTCAAAGGGGAAACTCAATTCATTACAAGAGAGTAAAGTGGGAGGAGAAACATAAGATCCAACTATAATAGCAAAGATCGCGATACATCAAGATCGTGCCAAATCAAGAACACGAGAGAGAGAGAGAGAGTTTCTTGTACCATATGTTGATCAATGTGTAACCACGGAAAAATGAAAATGATGCCGATACTTCTCATGCTTTGTAGGACGAGCCGGCAACACAACAAAAATGTCATTAATTGGGAGGATCACCATCTTATGTGGGTGGACATGTGGAATGCTCAGAGGAATGCCCGAGTTGAAGATGATCACACACCTGACAACGACGAGGGGGCATATTTAAGGCATTTGGAGTGGCTTCGCAAAGAGTACAGAGTTATCCTTAAGGGTGCTTGGACTCATGCCGATTGCTTGGAAGTAATGCCAAGTGAGGCTGCTGATGGTGCATTCAACAACTCTATTAGGGAGACCATTGGAGCGCACCTAGATTATGGCCCTCTGCATGACCGAGTGGTATGTCTTTTTGTCTCTTTTTTGAACATGTGACATTTCTTCATGAGTGGTGTGTCACTTAAGTTTTATTCAGGGCACGGAGCTATGGAGATGTATCAATGATAGTAATGTGGTGCTTGGCCACGCACCTGGTAGAGAAATAGACGTTCTCGTTAGGAGTACTCTACTGGTTAGAGGCCCTCTTAATATGAACATGTGTCATGTGAACTATTTTTGCATATTTACATGTCAATGTCTTTGCCTCTGTAGAAGGTGGTGAATCGTTGCCGAACACTAGCCGCTTTACTTTCTTGCCATGGCGGTTCATCCACGGATGTGCGTGCACGTGCTCAGTATAGAATGGATGTGTTGTCTTCCGCTCGTCCATCTTCGAGCCAAGCACGTGCTTCTTCTGCTCGTCCATCTTCCAGCCGAGCAGGTGCTTCTTCGAGCCGAGCACGGATTGATGAACAGGAAGATGAAGAGGAGGAGATAGACTATGATGCGTATCCGGACTATGTGGAGCTTGGGGCTTTGCAGATGGAAGATGCTCCACCGCCAACTCAACCTTCTCAGCCTTTTGAAGAAGCATGCTGAGTTAGCTCAAGAACCATCTGACGTCCTGGATGGCAGAACACTCCAGAGGGCTACTTTAACAGGGGGAAGATGGCTGCAAAAATAGGCAATAAGTGAAGTGATGGCTAATGCGAACTTGTTAGTTATATATGTGGTGAACTAGAAATGTAGTTAGCGTTTCAGATGGAGCAAACTTGTTAGTTCCATATGTGATGAACTTGTTATGTTTTATGTCTGATGGACTTGTTAGTTCTGTGTTAGCAAGACTTGGTAATTATTATGTAAGCTGGATCATGTTAAGTTCGTTGCTGAAAATATGTCTCATTGCTATACTATTGCTGTACTTGGCATTATATTTTGAAAATTTTTGTTGTACCTCTGCTACCTGTGATGGAATGGACATGGGCAGCAGGGTTTGCTGTGATCTGCATAACAGGGCAGAAACGCCAAGGACAATGGCGTTTATATGTGGCTGGGAAACGCCAAGGGTGGTTGGCGTTTCAGGTGTGAGCGGCAACGTTTCATGAACATGTCCCAGCCAGCCTCTGTCTTAAAGAAACGCCAAGCCACGTAGAGCGTTTCGTTGTAGGGTGGAAACGCCAGGGTCATTGGTGTTTCTGGGGTACAGAGAAACGCCCCTTGGTTTGGCGTTGCTGTTAGAACAGGGTGTCAAAACAAACTCCAAAGCCTTTTGTGGTACACATAGTTCACCACATAACGTAAAGGAGTACACATAGAGGAGTCCAAAGCAATTGTGACATCACATAAAGGAGTACACATAGAGGAGTCCAAAGCAATTGTGACATCACATAGTTCACCACATAAAGGAGTACACATAGAGGAGTCCAAAGCAATTTAGAGTACACATAGTTCACCACATAAAGGAGTCTAGGCATCAAGAAGGTTCAAGATGAAATGCACATGAAGGACCAAAGCATGGCACAGTTCACATCATTGCTCTATTGTGTAGAGCAAGGCCCCTTTCCCTTCTTCTTCTTCCTCTCTTCTTCTTCTTCCTCCTCCCTTTTCCTTATGCTGTGATCCTCCTTGACCACCCTCTCCATGAATATCTGATTCTCCCTCTCTCTTTTTTCATCTGCAATTGCCCAAAGCTTCAAGGTTCTTTCTTCAAAATCCTTTTGACGCTTTTTCTGTGCCTCCTCACATTTCCTCACCAACGCTTGCTCCCTAGCATACATCTCATGTCTCGCTCTCTCTAATTCCTTCCTTTTCTTCTCAAGCTCCTCTTCCTTCTTCTTTAGCTTGGCTGCATCCTCCTCTCTAAGCTTCTTCGCAGCCTTCTCCCACCATCCCGCCATCTCACCTTCGCCATCCTCAAGCCCCTTCATTGTTGCCTTGTTGGGTTGAGAAGCCGCCATACCTATGAAAAATTGCAAGATATTAGTTAGTAAGGACAAAAACAACATGAAAATAATATTGGGAGACATGAAAATAATTGTGAAATGTAGCCACGTACGGAAATGGTCCATCTAGGTATCCAAACATTCCTCTAGCATTACCACGGCATCTACCCATGAAACCTCCTCTACCACCACCCGAACCTCTACCCCTACCACGAGCACCATCACCAGTAATTCGTCCTCGACCACGAGCACCCCTGGATCCTCGGCCACCACTGGAACCTCAGCGACCACCAAGGCCACCACCGGAACCTCGGCCACCACCAAGTCCATCACCGGAACCTCGGCCACCACCAAGGCCACCACCGGAACCTCGGCCACCACCAAGTCCATCACCAGAACCTCGGCCACCACCGGAACCTCGGCCACCACCAAGTCCATCACCGGAACCTCGGCCACCACCAAGGCCATCACCGGAACCTCTGCCACCACGAAGTCCACCACCGGAACCTCGGCCACCACTTGAAGAAGCATTGTGCCCTTTTGAAGTTTTGTTTGTTTTGCAAGTCTTTTTGTTGTGTGGCGTTTCATTGCAACCACCGCATTGGTTCCTATCACGTGGCTCCATGAAATGTCCACTACCAAACTCTCTGGTGCTCATGAGGGCATCCATATCATTCCTGTATCGCTTTGTTCTCCTTCTACCCTTGGGTTGTACCATCATGTCTGGATCAGGCCTAATGTTAGGACCGTGATACTCTGGCCACTGCGATGCGTCCAGAAAAGGGTGGAATCTAGACGCCCATGTTTACTTATGAGCTTGCAAATTGAATTCATGCAACCTCACAACTACTCCATCGGAGATATCCACATTCCTGATGCGGGCCGCCGACATCATGTGCGAGCATGGCCAGTGGTACTTACTAGGCCGCTCACAAGTGCAATGTATTGTCCTAAGAGCCACCTTAAATGAGCGACCACCATATGATTGTCCATCTCTAGTTATCCCACCTGGCTCATCCACTTGGTATTTCATTTCTACATTATCGAAACAAGGGTCTCGCTCGATGGCTGACTTGTCTCTCTGAAACTCCAGCCACTCGGCAACCTTCTTCGGATAAATTTCATTGGGAGGCTTCTCACTATCAGCAATCAACTTGTCGATTTCATCGGAGTGCTTCAAAAATACTCATTTAGCTTGTAAAAGGTATATTCCGCTATTGCCGTCACCGGTAACTGACGGGCACCCTTCAAGACAAAGTTGAAGCACTCAACTAGATTGCTTGTGATGTCACCATATCTCATGCCTCCTTCGTCACATGCCCGTGACCACTTGTGTCTCTCATCAATATTCCTTTCTAAGAAATCTTTCCCACCTTCGTTTGCCTTCTCATAGATTTTGTTCAAGCGTGTCGTGAATGACTTAATGGAGAAGGCTACACATGCGGAGTTAAGATCCTTGCAAAGATCCTTGTTCTTACAAGCCCTGTAAAAGTTTACAACGAAGTGCCTCATACACCATCGGTGGTGAAGCCTCGCATGCCCTGGAATATGAATATCCACGGCCTTCTATTTTCCTTGGTGCCGATCGGATATGATGCATACCTCCCTATTCGGAGGAATGACCGTGCTCCTAACAAGTCTCATGAACCATTCCCAGTTGTCTTGGTTCTCCACGGAGACCAAAGCAAATGCCACAGGCAACACCTGATCGTGAGCATCATGTGCCATTGCTATCATGAGTGTGCCCTTGTATTTCCCTGTCAAGAATGTCCCATCTATAGACAAAACCGGTCGACAATGCTCAAAAGCTGCAATGCATGGGCCAAACGTCCAAAAGGCACGACGGAACACTCCCTCAATATCTTGGACATAGTGGTACAATCCCGGGATTCTGTACGACATCGCTCCCAGCAACCTGGGTAGCATGTTGTAAGCCTCTTCCCATCCACTATACAACATTCTGAGAGCGACTTGCTTGGCCTTCCATGTCTTTCCATACTTGACCTTATATCCGAACTTATCTTCAATCCAACTCATCAACAACTTCACTTTAATGTTTGGATCCTCGGCCATATGTTTTTGGTATTTATAACCAATGAATTCTGAGGTTAGTTGACGGTGTGTCTTCCGTGCTTCTACGGCCGGCGGTGTGCATTGGTGAGTGGCTTTGCAACTAGTTATCTTCCACCAACCATCTTTCGTGAGTCTTCCATTGAATTTCCATTTGCATCTTTCTACCTCACATTTCACGGTGTATCGCTTGTTGCAGTCCGAGTGAACAACTATGAAAGGCATGTGGTGTTTGACAGCATACTAACACAACCACATCCTGAATTCTAGCATGTGCTCGAACATCAAACCTTTCCTCACGTATGACATCGAAATCGCGTCGGGTGTACTACTTGGGAACTATCTAGCCTCAATTGTCTTGCTCATGCCACCGTCGACTATAGCCTTGCTCATGCCACCGTCGACTATAGCATCACAAAACAAGGGAACTTTGTGATCCCTACCGGTGATTTTTGTGTACCACTCTGCTTCTTTCGCAGTCAAGCCATCCTCGTCCAACTCATTCACCGGGCCTTCATCATCCTAGTCATCCACACAAGCACGTTGATAGATAATGTCAGGATCCATGTCCTGATGCCTTACTTCAGCCTCTACATCACCAACAATGTTGGGGTGCCTCTCATACTCTTCATCGGAGTCATCGCCAGCAACTTTCATCGGTGCACTACCTCCGAACTCATATTGGGGATACTCATTGGCTTCCGCTTCAACTTTATACTCAACAATAGGCGGCACACTACTAACCGGGCTCACATCATCTACTAAGGTTTGGTTCAAGTCAACATGAAAGAGAGGAGACTTGACCACCTTACTTGCAAAGACTTCGAGTGACTTGACTGCCGAGGATGCACTACTAGGAAAAGGCAAGCTAGTGGCACACCAGTTTTGCCTACTAATGGCGCACTACTAGTGCGCCACTAGCACCACGCCATTAGAATTAAATACTAATGGCGCACCACTGGTGCGCCATTAGTATCTGGTGTACTAATGGCACACCACGCAGTGCGCCATTAGTATAGCCAATAGTGCGCCATTAGAATGCCTCCCAGGGGGCCATATGTACCCATGTGCTTTGGCATACTAATGGCGCACTAGTGGGTGATGCGCCATTAGTGTCATTTTTACAGTGCGCCATTAGTGTCTTGAGTGGTCCGCCACTAGTATGAATATCAGGGATTTTTTTTCTTTTCTGATATTTTCACAGGTTACAAATTATATTATTGGACTGAATTTAGACAACACCACACAGCAACAGCAGATTCATCGAATACAATAGAAGATTAGTCTCCGAATACAAATCATCATATTAGTCTCCGAATTCAAAAGACCGAACAAAGATAGAACATTACAAGTCTCGAGACCGCGAGTAGCGAGTTTGTCTTCACATTACAAATCGATATCGATCATCTAAACTACCATCACATAGAAGAGAGCTGCGGTCATCATGATGAGCATAATCGCGATGAAACTGGTCTTCATCCGGTTCCTCCAACACTCTCTCCTCTCTCCCGCTAGATAGCACGCGTATCTAGATTCCGCCTTCGCCCTAGTGGTGTACCCTTTGTAACTGTTACCGCTGAAACGGTGAACCTGTCTCCGACACTCCTCCCAGTCGTCGTAGACTCCGGGAACCTTACCCTTGTACACGACATACGACGGCATCTCTATGCACTAGCCAAACAAAACGTTAGTAGAAATTCACAGAAAATACATAAGCAATATATAAGTATGCAACAAAAGGATCGTAAGAGAAAAGCAACACATTAATAGCATCGATTACAGCTAAGTTGAACGACTCTCCAAACCAAAGAGGCATACAAGTTCATTAAAGTTTAATTACAACATGAGCCAATCGATGTTTCAGAACTACACATAGCATCACTACTTTCGACTCGACTCAAGGGACCGGAGCGTGGATAAAGCCGTCGTCTCTCGTGATGGTCATGAAATCGCGGGCGTTGTCAGCCTGCATTTGTAGCATTGTGTCTATCTCACTGTTGGACGGTTGATTTCTGAGGAAGAACTGCCCCGAGGTATGAAGGACATCTTGATGGATGATTTCCGCAAACTCTGACTAGATGCGAAAGAATTCTTGTCTGATGTCCGTGTCCTGGATTGCCGACAAACTCGCGGCCCAATCTTTGAGATTATTTGGTAGCAGAAGGTGATTATGGTCCCGTACGATCGCCCACATGTGATGGAGGGCGTAGTAGGCATCCTTCTGACTGCCAGGCGGCTGCTTGACGCAGCAGAACGTCGTATTATGGACGAACACGTGCTTGCCGTACTTACGAACTGCCCTGGTGAAGGTGCCTCCAGATTGGGCGTAGCCGGGGAGATCATCAAGAACTTTCTTGATATTTGTGTAGTCTTTCTTCGACTGACGGTCCGCGTCGAAATACGT